>NC_056732.1:1037913286-1038105786 GCF_019279795.1 Protopterus annectens | reverse complement strand
CTAGTAATGGTGGAGATAATGCACATGTGGAGAAGTTCTAGTAATGGTGGAGATAATGCACGTGTGGAGAAACAGGAGTCCAAGACAATTGTGTCTGTAATGGCACATTAACTATCATGGATTAAGAACCTATTCTCTTGTGTGCTTCTCCTTCAGATGCCAGTGTTTACTGCCAAGAGTACAGCAGTCATCAGCAGTGAAAGTTTTTGTTTTGTATTCTGTTCCCACTTCTTGAGGCTGTTGACTTTCACAGTTGCTTGTTTGCTTCAGAAGGTGCATGCGTGCTCTGCTGATGCTAAGCACCCTGGTTATGTGGCTTACTGCTTTGCAGTTGGTCTTTTTGCTATCCCACATATTGTATGCTGTATGCATTTCTGTTGTAGGTGCCAGCACTGCACTGGAATGTTCTTGCAACCCTTTTCCAACACAGGTGAGCCAGCAACAACCGCTCCCTCTCACCTGTTGTGGAGCTGGGAGTGTCCCGATGTTTTAATGAATGGTGCACAGATGTGTTAAGCTAATTAGTTTGAACTTTCTTAATTGAAGGCACCTAGTCTCTGTCTTTCTGCATGCTGGTATGATTTAACAGTAATTTAGAGTGATATCAGTACTCCTCCTCTTCAGATTTGTATAACAGATCTTTCCACTCTAGCCTGTGTGAAATGTATAACCTAAATTTATGTGGTTCTAGCTCTGAAGTCCTTCTTCCTCTTCCTCCCGAAGTATTTTGTAATAATGTACTCTTAATTTAGACAACAAATTCACAACTAACTCTTTTTGATTTACAACTTTGAGTCGGTAGTTTTACTTTATTTGCAAGGCTGCTTCTACATGAAAATATTCTGTACCGCCATGTACCATTGTATGTAAGAAGACCCAGTTTAAATATGGTCAGGATTTTAAAGATGCCTTAGAGCTGCAGTTTTTTTCTGCTTAGGTCATCACTGAAGAAGCTGGAATGGTTTAGCAAGCATCACTTGGTATTTACCGTTTCACTAATTATGGTTGGGTGGAACTGTAACTAGGAACATTGTGTTTTAAAACCTGTGCTGTAGGTTGCCTTGGTTGATGTTGCATTGTGAATGCTTTCACAAACAAAGAGCTTTGTCACTGTTAGTATTACCTTTGTCTGTCAAAGCAATGTGATCAAAGCTATAATTATCCTGCTGTTTCTCAGTATGTGTGGGGTAGGTTGGATTGCAAAGCTAGCTTTTTTTTTTACTTTGAATTGTGATAGCTGGAAGTGACGGCTTAATTGAAGATGCAGTGAGAGTTGTACCGTTTAGTCACTAACTGTATGCAGGAGACAAAGTTTGTCAGTCAACATTAAACATGCTAATTGCATAGTTCAGGACTTAGTAACGTCTGCTATGAATGTTAGAGTGTTAATAATAAAGGTGTCTTTACAACACTGCTTTTGTAAAAATTAATAAATTAGCATCTGTTTATGCTTCTTAGTGTAGCATTTGATATATCATATGTCAGAGTTTCAAAGTGTAGTTTGCTAAACTAACAGTGGTGATTTTTGTCTGTCATGGTATGTCTTTGCATTTGAGATTTACATGAAAAATCGCGTATCTAGCAACTGTTATTGCAAAAGATGACTGGATTCATGAACATTTCTGTGAATAACTGCCACATTTTGACTTCCAACCTTTCGTTTTTCATAGGTTGGTACTAGGCTATCGGCCCTAGGGCCTATACAAGCCCAGCCATAACAATTCCCTGGCTATTTCTTCCCACACTATTTATTTACCTGGACCCCTGTCTAGCAGGGCGACTGACGTGATCCTCGGGTGAATTTCCTTTTTCCCATCCGATCATCAAGGTTCCTTTCGAAGAGGGCCAAAGAGGCGTTCTGCTTGACATGTATGGGCAGTCTTCCAGAGTCTGGGGAGTCTCTGGGTCAGGAACCAACCCTCCAGCATGTTTTGTTTATTGTGATGACAAGGATTAGATCCCTGGAGTGTGTTGCGCTGAGGGATTGGGAGATTTCTTTAAGTGTAGCATGTCCAACAGCTCTGGGTTTGACATGGCCTTGTATGTTAAGCGGAGATCGTCTCAGAGTAGACGATATGCGACAGAGTATAGTTGGAGTTTTTTAAGATGGTTAGCATAGGGCATCTGCTTTAGGCCTGTGACTTTTTTTGTGAATTTTTGTATTCCTTTTCACTTCCTCTTAAGCCACACATTTTCTCTATCCAATTTTTTTTATCTTTGGCACAGACTGCCTTCTCCTTCCTAATAGCTTGGACCGATGCTTCACCACCACCTGTACTGGCTTCCTTTTATATGCTCACAGTCCTGTTTTTTTCATCTATTTTGTCATTTACATGAGCCCTGCCTGTCCACCCCCTGTGGTTGGTTACCCTATCCAGAATAAAAAAAAAACTTTAAAAATCAGTTGTTGTATGTTCAAAAGATCACTGTTACAGTATTTCTCACAAAATTAACATGTCCACTAGGATACCCATATGTCCAGCCAAACTACAAAGCTCTGGCTCATTACTTGGTTGCTATACATCTGCTGTAAGTATAAAACTGGAATATGGATGTGCCAAAAATCAGAACATTCTTGCCAGTAGTCCATGTATGAAGACTTTTGTCAACATTGTATTTAGTCATCTGTTTCAGTCAGGTTTGATGTAGAGAGTTGGGCAGATTAGTACCCTGCTGGGGGACTGTTCCTCGTTTTCTTTATTTTTCTCTGAGAAACATACATTTTGTTGGTCAGAGAAAAAAAGTTATGACTTTGGGTGTAAGATTTCTTAAAAGGGTTACCACTTGAGTTGCTTAGTTTTATTGATGAACACACATTTTTGCTGTGTTCTTCCCCACGATAAAATATCTGTAGTAGACTTAATACTCTTGAAGTTTACCATGGGTACAAACTGCTTCAGATATTGAGTTTCACTACTATGGCATTGTCCGCTTCGTCTTCTGATATCGTCCTCAGTTAAAAAAAAAAAAAAAAAAAAAAAAAAAAAAACTCAAAACTAAGAGAGCTTAAAAAAGAAATAATAAAGAGGCAGTTCAGTTTAACCAGATGTCCACCCATTTCTCTTTGTTGGTCTTAGATGGGTGACTCCACAGAAGTGCTTTTGCAGTCCCTAAACTGTCTGTTTTTCTTGGGCCTGCTAATGTTACTTCGTTGGTAATCGGTGCAAACGAAAACAAACCACGGGAAAAAAAGAAGAAAAGCTGATAAACGGCGTTGTTGCTGCAGGCACACAGTACTTGAATAATCCAATCTGGAACCAAATTCAAAGATAGGAAATAGACTTTATTTGACACACAAAGCGCTTTTCGTCTTACACAATCGTAAAACTTCAGATAAAAATAAAATGCATTCCCCATGTTAAATACACATCATATCCAGTCACACGATAACCATGAAACAAAGCCAATCGCTCCCCAACCAAAGCCTTAAAGGGACACTTCATACCTAAAAGGTTAAAAAATAATAAGCATGTCTAATCAAAAGTAAAACTTCATAAAATGCAAGACATAACGTATGAAAAACAATATTATATACTAATCAGATTATATAATAAATCTGTCTTATAAAAATCTAATGATCCTAAATATGAATGTAATCGTATAAATGAATAAATTAGTCCAATAAAAGGAGATGAATTAAGCGTATATTAAAACGTGTTCCTCATAATGGGCCTGTTAATCTACTAAGGCTATTAAGTTTCAAAATACAACTAATAGTGCACATTTCATTGAGACCTGGATATGAATGGGTGTTAGTATGTAATTGCCACCATAACTCAAACTTTCAAGGCATGCTGACTTCAGGACCCCCTCTCCCATCAGGTTGAATACTATCAATTACCTTCAACAAGAACTTATGGTTTGGGTTTTCATATGAATGCCTGGCCAACACATTCTCCAATTTCCCTTTTCTAATATAATACAAGTGCTCATACACACATTCTCTTAGCTTCCTATCAGTTTTGCCAATGTAGAATGCGGCACAGTGTTGACACTGAGCTAAACTGACCTGGATTGACAATTGTACCTACTTTTTATTGTATATTTAAAACCCCGGATAGAGAAAGTATACCCTGTTGACATGTGTAAATGATAATTACACTTGGCATTGTAGCATTCCTATCCTTCCCCTTTGATGGAATGGACGACTTTGTAAAGTTGTTTTTAAATTCTGGCCCCTTTTCCAGATGGCTTTATGGAGTTCTGGGAGTTTATCCCTAAGGGTACTCTCATTTTAGATAATAACCTAGTTCTTGATCAAAATAGACCAAATAGTAGAACTGTCTAGACTAAAAGCTGTTCTAAACTTCAACCAGGGAGCACTTGACTATACTGCCCCCTGGTTGAAGTTTATAACACCTTTTAGTCTGGACAGTTCTAATTGGTCCATTTTGATCAAGAACTGGGTTATTATCCAAAATGGACTCCCTAAAACCATTTTATTTTTCACACTGTCCTACATTCCTTTTTCATTTGTCACCTTGCTACAACTTGTATTTTTTCCATTATTTCTTTATTCTTTCCTCCACATATTGTTCATGTCCTCTATAAATGCAGTCTCCCTTGCCCTTCTCCTTCCCAAGTCATCTATAAATACAGACTCCCTTGTCCTTCTCCTTCCCAAGTCATCTATAAATAGTGTCCCTTGTCTTTCTCCTTCCCAGTTTATTGCTGATTTTGAATAATCTTGTATTCTTTACTTTATTGCCATCTCCCGCCCCCGCCCATTTCCTAATAACCTTCACCACCTTTTGAGTTGTTCATACTTAAAAATTAAACATATAACAAAATGTCATTCCTTAACTGCTCATCAGGTGACTTCATTTGACTGCCACCACATTGTACACAACCTTCACAATGCCTTTCATCTTTCCCAGTAACAGCAGCCTCCTCATCTAGCATCAGCTCATTCATTCTGCTACAAAACTTTCTGGCCTTCCTAGTGATTAGTATGCTCCCATGTCCTACATTTCTGTTCTCCATAATCACTTTTCATGAATGCATCCCTCTTTTTTACTAGCATGTTTCCTCACCACCCATATCCCTCCACAACTTTTTGTTTAGCTTTCTTTGTAGTGGCCATTGCACACCTCCGTATGTTCCTTATTCTCCAGCTCCTGAACTTTACTTTCATTCACATTCTCTTCTGAATTCTTGCTCTCATTTCCACTCCATAGAAGTCTCGTGGAATCTGATGCATTTCCTCCACTCTTTCACATCTAGGTGACGTCAACAAATGCTATACCTACTGTAAGAAATGCGATAAAAGTTATTCCAACATTTGCTACTTCACCTTGCAATGCAATGCATTTCCAGTTACTGTTCAGCTTTAGTCTAATAACTATCCATTTTATTTTAGTGTTATTCCTTACATTGTTTTTATTAGTGGTGTATAATTTATTCCTAAGATACTTTATCTTTATTAATACCACCGGTACACTTCACTGCAGTTTGTCATTCACATTAGCCCATTTCAATGAAAGGTGTTTTATTCCTTACTAGTTAAACCTGTACCATACAATAACTGAAGAGAAGTTATTACATTCATCCTTTGTCTATATTCTGCTCTTTATCCTCCTTTTGTGCTGCTAGAACCTCTTGTCGCAAACATGGCTTCAGTGAGCTATATGTACATACATGCCTTTAACGAAGCCCACTTGAACTCCTTCCATCAGTTTCCCTGTTATCCTGTCAGCCCTTTCTGCTAACAATTTTTTACATCTTTGCCAGTGAAACTGAGTGGTAGTTCATGCAGTGATGTAGTCATTTACCCCCTTTTCTATTTGGTATTGCCGCAGCAGTCTCTGCCAGTTGTCTGTCAAATCTTTCCCCACTCTTCACTACAACAATAGCCCTTTTAATGCTCCAGCTATCTGTCCTTGCACTGTTTTTTAAGTAATTTAAGAACTTGTCCCCTCTACTTCTCTGTCATTTCCCCTTAATTTGCCAGATTGCACTGGAATCCTGTCATTAAAGATTTCCCATCAAATTGTCTTTTCGTTCTTCCCTCATTAGGCCAATCATTGAGTACAATGCCCCATTTGGCATGTACCTCACTAGGCACCTGCATCAACTGGAGAGGCCGCAAAAGTACCTCACAAAGAAGATCCTAGGCCTTAAACAGTTGTCCTATATGAACAGACGCAAAACTCCAACTATTCTATGTTTAATATCGCCTACTTGGAGACTATCTCTGCTTGACTTAGAAAGCCATGTCTGACCCATCTCTGTTAGAAATGCTACATCTAAAGAAATCCCAATCCCTCCGCACCACACGCTCCAGAGACCTCAACCTCATTACCACAATCAACAGAACGTGCTGGAGGGACAGTTTCATAACCCAGTGACTGCCCATGCTATGGAATAGACTTCCCATACATGTCAAACAGAGCACCTTACTGGCCCTCTTAAAGAGAAATCTTGAGTGGATGGGAAATAGAAAATTCAGCCTGGGGAATCGCTCCAGTGGCTCTACTCGACAAAGGCACAGGAAACTAAGGTCAGGTGGCACGATGCCAGGGTAATCCTATGGGCTAGGCTTGTAAAGGCTCCAGGGCCATTAACCTAGTATACACCTATGAACCTATAATCTTTTCCCGATGTCACATTTATACCTTTTCCTGTAAATTTACCTTGTCCCACACCTTGGTCTTGCATAGGATTTGGTAAAATCTCAGAAATAGTTGTATATCCCTTTTACTCTACTTGTCCTTGATCCATAGTCTCATTCACTGTAATCTCTTCCTTTTGGTCCTTCAATTTCTGTACTAAACTTTCGTCATTTTTCCCTTTGGCCACTAAATTACCCAGTTTTCTCCTCTGCTCAGCCTCTAGCTTTATGATTTTTATCCTTGGCTATATACTGCAGTGCTTTATTTTTTTTACCAGTCTCCTTTCTCTTCACTCTACTTTGCTGCAACCACTTCAGTTTTTTTTTCTGTAGCTCTTTTTCTGTAGCTCCTTTTCTGACAGTTTCCTTTTTTGCCCTCCTATTCCTTATGCAGTTGCATACCCTTGTCCATTTCCCTCTCCTCCTTGTTGCTTTTTATTCTGTCTCATTGGGAGAGAGACAATACATTCTCTTTTTCTACATTTTTATCTCAACATATTCATGCCTTCCAGCACTTGTGCTTATGAGGTGCGAGACACTTCTGAGTTGCCATGTTAGATGGTATCAGCCTGGGTATAGCCAAGAAAAATGTTGAATGTGAAATATTTAATTTATTTGAATTTGTTAAACATAGGGCACTGATCACATATGACCAATTTCAGTCTCGGCCCAGGGGGGAAATACAGAAGAAAATACAATTTGACATTTTCATTGAGAGTGAAAATCTATCAGCAGTAAGTACTGTGCATTTCATAGGTGCATATATTTGGATAACTACCACAAGGGCCTTTATAAGCCTAACCATGCAACCCAGTTGCTTCCTCTGAGAACATGTGTCTTAATGGGGGTGGGGGGGGTGGGGGTGGTAGTGGTTATGTTAGGGGGTGGGGGGGGGTGGGGGTGGTAGTGGTTATGTTAGGAGGGGTATTTTATTTATTTATTGACATTTGGTTACTGTGAAAGTCTGACTGGGTAGGAGCCCATTTTCAGCAGCGGTGTGGGGAGAAAAGACTATTACAGAACATTTTAAGAACAATAATTTTAAAATCTTTAAACATAGTACATGCTATGGTTTAAATAATTGTACCAAATTAGATATGATATGAAAACATTGGTCAATAATAGATAGAAGTTGTATGATAATGATTTAATATGTAGAGAACTTGTAGCCAGGTTATACAGAAATTAAAGGTTAGTTAGTGTAATGTAAACAGGATTTGAAATATGAAGTGAGAGAAGCAGGCTTATTGTACATTTAGAGAGAAAGCCAGGAGAGAGAAGGAAGTGTAAGGTATGAGTAGGTGTTTGTTCATATTTAGGGATACAGTTTATCCTGGTGTTAAGAACTGAGTCTGCTTTTGGTTAGGGAGTCTTTCAGAATGGTTTTGAATGATGGGAGGGAGGGTGTTAACCTGGTCAATACAAGTAAGGAGTTCCAGGCCTTAGTGTCGTGGTATGACTACAGACCATATCCAGCAGGTGTGATGTTTGTGGATAGAGAGGAGCTTCTGTTTTTTGGATTGTAATGACCGACTAGTAACACAGTTGTGTAGAAATGGATTTAATTGCTGGACAAGCAGATGGATTCTGGCTAATTTTATAGGTGGTAAGAAGCTGTGTATGTTAGTTGATGGGGTAGTTCTAACCAGTTTAGTTTTTTTAGTTCTGTACAGTGGTGGGTTCTGAAAGGGATATTTGCTGAAAATTTAGCAACTTTGTTATAACATTGTTCAGGTTTTGATTTTTGTGATACCTGAATGTTGGTAAGGATGGGAGTGCCATAAGAAGTGTGGGGAGGAGATAAGTAGTGGCAAGTGTAGTTTTAGTTGTGTTGGTGAGAGTGTTTGTTTTTTGATGGTGTAAAGCATACCTTGTTTTTTGAGTTTTCTTATGCAATCTTGTATATGCAGGTCGAATTTAAGATGATCATCCACAGTTAGCCCTAATAATTTGTTACAAGAATTGACTTCAGTGGTCATATTATCAAGAGAAAGGACTTTTAAATTTTTTTAGAGCATTGTGGTACATTGATGATGACCGGGAGTTATAGAGTGAGGGTGGAGTGCCATTTTACTGATTGGTACCTATTGGATGGGTAACATTTAAACCATAGAAGGGTGGGCTCAGAGAGACCTAGCAAGGGCATTTGGAGTAGACGTTTGCAGTGACAAACTGTCAAAGGCTTTAGATAAGTCTCAAAGTATGGAAGGGATTTATTTGCAGTTATCTCTAGCTTTATTGACAAAGTGTCTTTGTAAGTTAGTACTGTGGGAAGGATGGAAGCCGTGTTGTGTGGGGGATAGGAGTTCTTCTTGCTGGAGATAGTTTATGTTATAGGGTATGTTAGGAGTTTGCTAAAATGTTTAACTGGGGGATGTATATGTTAGTTTGGGAACATTTGCTTTTAGCCTGTGTCTGAAACCTGGGGGCTAACCTGGGACTGAATTTGTGATAACACATAACCTTGACCATCAGATGGGCTAATAGGGTTAGGGATGGTCTGTGCTTCACGTGGATGGGAAGCCTATCCCAGAGCATGGGGATCCCTTGAGTCGCATATCTGTTTCACCAGCGTGTTCTGTTTGTTGCAAGCAAAGTTCAGATCCCTGGATCTAGTGTTTCTGGTGCTTTTGTTTTGCTGATGTGCAAAACCTCCATTAGGACTGAGTCTAAGGATGCTTTGTATGCCAAGCACATATTGCATCTTGACGACCTGTAGGAGACCAAGTGTAGAGATTGATGTAGAACAGTGTGTTAATACCATGGATTCTCTTGTTGAGAGACCTCTGTAGACATTGCAGCTGTTGCATATGCCTATTCAGGTACATGCCAAAGGAGGCCTTGTACTCTGTGATGGGTCTGATGAGGAACGAGTTGAGTGGTACTGTAACTTCCTTGCACCTGGATTTCATACCTTTACTTACAAGTTTGCTGACCTAGCCAGGGTAGTAAGAAAACCATTCTTTGTGCTAGTCAAAGGCCACATTACGGTCAGCATATGTTCTCAGATCTCTAACTACCAGGTCAACTCTTGGGGGTCTCTTATTTGTAGAGTAACTGGCATGGATAGACATTTTCCCAAAAAGCACTAACATGCACTTGCATTGAGTGTTAATTTGTGGATTTGGCAGCAGTCTTGTCTGTGTTAGACCCACTTGCAAGACTTTGGTCTCATGGGGGAACTTATGATGGTTCCAATTTGCAGTAGTCTCCAAGCCAGAGGCCCTCGATATTAGCCTTTACCTCCAAGATGTAGATGCCAAATAAAAGTAGGCACAGTATGGAGCCAGGTGGTAGTCAACTGATGAACCCACCTCTTGGTGGAGGTGGTCTCACAATTCATAGATGTATATTAGGCTAACAACTGCTAGGGCCATTCAAAGTCTAGTCATCCAACCCAAATGTTACCCACAAATTTGATTTTACATAGATGGTGATTTACTGACTGCCTCTTTCCATCACAGACATAGAAGCCAGACCAGCGGTGAAGTTCCTATTACCTTAAATAGGGATAGGGAGGAACTCTGCTTCTCATGGATGAGGAACCTGTCCCAGAGAATGGGAATTTTCTGAGAAACATATCTGTCTCATAAACATGTCTTCTTTATGTCGCAAGCAAAATTTGTGTCTTTTTTAATCTAGTAGTTCTGATGGTGTTTGTTTTGCGGATGTGCAAAAGGTTCATCAAAACAGGGTCCAAGAATTCCCTGTATGCCTGGCAAAGATCACCTCTAAGAAATCTGTATGATATCGAGTAAACAGGTTTTTGAGGCGATTGGCATAGGACTAGTGTTTACTCTTTTTCTATCCTTTTTTGTAAGGAACCTTTGTGGACGTTTTATTTGCTGCATATGTCTGGTCAGGTACATACCATTATACTCCATGATGGATCTAATGAGGGACGAATGCAGTGATATGATGACCTCTCTGGACCTAGATGCCATGCCCTTGCTTATAACTTGAGCAATATAGAAGGATTTTCTTACTACCTTGGACACATGCTGGTCATAGTCTAGGTTACTATCTACATATGTTCCCAGATCCTTGACTAGTGAATCCATTTTTAAGGGTGTTTTATTGAAAACTTAGTTACCTGGGGTGGCAGACTTCTCAAAAGGTACTACAGTGCATTTCTTGGTGTTGAGTTTTAAGCCATGGCTTTGGCATCAAGTGTTTGTTTGTGTAAACCCCCTTGAAGGGTGCTCTCATCTTGGGGTGGATTCGGTGACTGCTCCTAGTTTTCAGTCATCTGTGAACTTGGTCAGACAAAGGCCTTTGACATTGGCTTTGACGTCCGAGAAGTAGATGCCAAAAAGAAGTGGGCCCATCACAGAGCCCTGGGGGACTCCACAGGTGACTAGCCTCTTTCTGGAGGCAACCTCGCGAAGTATAACCTCTTGAGTCTCATCAGTGAGCCAGCTAGCTGTCCACTGTGTTGTAAAGGGATTTATACCTAGTTCTATAAGTCTGTTGACAAAGAGTATAGGGAGTGGGAGACAAAAAGAGTATAGGGAGTGGGGTATTGTATCAAATGCTATAGCCGGATCTTGGTAGGCAGTATGCACCGTTTTCCCCTTAACCACTACCTTGGTGACCTTTTCAAAGAAGTCTGCCAGGTTCAGTAAACATGACCTTCCTTTGACAAAGCCAAACTGGGATGGATCCAGTGTCTGGAGGTCTCCTATGTCCTTGTTGATAATTTCCCTGATAATTCTTTCCATAAATAAGACAATACTAATAGGTTTGTAGTTTCCAGGATCTGTTAAAGGTCCTCCCTTATGAAGGGGAATGACCATTGCAGTCCTCCATTCACATGGCACAAAGCCTCTTTTAAGACTGTAGATAATAACTCCAGGGAGTCCTAATAAGACCTATTTTAGACTATTCAGGATGCATCCTGGGATGTTATCAGGGCCCATTGAGGCAGTGTTCTTGGCTGTAGTCAGTGTAGCCAGTACATGTCCCTTGGATATAGCTGGAGGGGTTATGTTTGAGGGTATTTTTGAGGGGATGGTTGGGGGTGAGAGGAGTTAAAGTTGGAATTGAATTTTGTTTGCTAACAGGTTTGTTATATTGCTATGCTCAGTGACTGTGGTACCATTAACCACCAGCACATTGCTGTGTGCTGCCCTTGAGGTTTCTGACATAGCTATAGAAGGCTTTATTGTTGTCTGTCACATCGGAGGATGTCATAACCTCAAAGCTGGCTGTGCTTGACCTAATTAGCCCTCTTAATTGCCTATTTACTTTGAGAGCGTTTCTATCTTTATGAGAATTACCCTTCCTGATTTTTCCACATTTTTTCCCTCTTTTGTATATCCTGCTTAATATGGCATCACACTAAAGTGGTTTGTTTCTAGGGCTAGTCCTGGGCTTACTTCTGTTGGGTACAGCAATCTCTGTGTGGCCATTGACATAGCTATATAGATTTTCTCAGAGCAATTCAGCATAGGCTACTGTGTTCTTTCGGTTTGGAGGGGCATTGAATTTTGATAATCCCATCACGTAAAAGGTAATTTGCCGTGGAATAGTTCCTAACTATTACTGGTTTTAATGGAATTATGGAGTTGATTTTCTCAAAGAAGACCGCTTTATGGTTGGACATTACGAGGGAGGATGAGACATTGGGAGTGGTGCAGCATTCTCCCATATTTACTAGCACGAGGTCCAGAATGTTGGAGCCCCTAGTGGGTATATTCTGTTTGGTCAATGGTGTTTGTATTTATGAGGTCTAGGAATCCCTGTGCCTGTAGCTTTGAGGCAGTGTCAAATTCCCAGTCTGTAGAGGGGTAATTAAAGTCTCCCATGAGTTAAGTGTCACTTTGAATGTTAAGTGTCTGCAGTAGGTTCAAGTATGCACTGTGAGTTTTTTGAGACATGGAGGGTGACCTATAGTTGGCTGGGAAATGGTATGGGATTTTGTCTATGGTGATCTGTACGTGGAGGGAGTTCTGTATGTGGAGGGACTTCAGTGTGTCATCCTTTTTGACCACCCTAGACGTGTGCTTGTTGTTGATTGCATATTGGGACAATGTCTTCCTTTAGTTCTTTTCTGTGTAGCTACTGGTCTAAGTGTGGAAGGCAATGAAACCTCACACTGCCAGGGTACTCTCTGCCACTTTAAACCATGTCTTTGTAACTGTACAGATGTCCATGTCTTTGTAACTGTACAGATGTCTATATTCTTGAGAGTGAGGAGGACTTGGAGGGAGTGTAGTGTTTTGTTTAGGTTCCTGGCATTCAGCAGTAACACCTTGAGGTTCAGTTCAGTTGCTTTTCTATGTTGGGAGGTTTATCAACTTGGCATTGCCTGAAAAAAGGCAGTAGGAGGGTGGATAAAGTTTTGGCCATTATTCAGAAGTGTAGAGGGGAGAGGGGCAGGACATCCTTTGGTAAAACAGCGTGGTCTGTTAACCATGTCTGCCCAAGCTCTCAAATATTGGACCCCTTAGAATGACACCAGAAAGACAGCCAGTAGAAATTGATCATTTTTGTTCATATTGAGGGTCATCCTCACTGACTGTAATATGCTGCTCACTGCAAGGCTCATACCAGCCTGAGTCACATAGTCTGAAAGCTCCACAATGTCGGTCTTCATATAGTCAGAGAGGTACATCTAAGGTCATTTACACATACATGGACTGTGATGGAATCATACTGGTACCTATGGCATAATGACTGGAGTGCATGGGTGATTTGCTGGATTCTGGCTCCAGGTAAGCAACTAGCAAGATATCATCTTGTTTAACCTGGTTAGAGGGCATCAGTATATCTTACAATGGAACCCACTATGACTAGAGTCCTTGGAAGTGTTTGCTTGTCTTGGGGGCTTAGTGTTTGGTGCTCCACCGAGAGTGACAGTATATGTGGTGTTGGTTTTTCTGAGTGCCTTTGAGCTTGCTGAGGCATGGCTTTGACAATGGGTGATGAGGTGATCATTGTTTTAGGAATATTGCTTTCAAGTGCCTCGGTACACATTAGTCTGTGTGCGTGTTTATGTACTATGTGAAGTAGTTGTTCTGTGCATGGTTTTGACAACCTGATGTGCACTTGTATGTGAGAGTTTAGCATCTAGTGTCATTGTGCAAGTACACCTCTCGCATACTGTGAGATTCCTGACCTCTTGGGTCCTAGCTGTGAGCCAGCTGTTAATCCAGTGAGTTGTTAAGGGATTTGTGCCTAGTTCAGTGAGCTTGTCCACAATACCTGAATGGGGATATTCTGTCGAATGGCTTAGCCAGTTCTAGGTAGGTAGTATGTGCAGTTATTCCGTCATCCATTCCCTTGGTCACCTTCTCAATGAAGTTTACCAGGGTAAGTAGGAATGACCTTCATTTGATAAAGCCACACTGGGATGGGTCCAGTGTCTGTAGGTTGCCAATGTCTTTGATCATTTCCATGTTAAATAAAAATTAAATAAAATAAATTATTCATTCCATTGCTTTCGGTGGTGCTGCGGTAGCGTTGTCGCCTCACAGTAAGACGCTGTCCAGTTTGATTCTCAGCTAGAGCGTCTTCTGCGTGGAGACATGTGTGAATGGGCGTACCTTCGTTGAAGGTTGTGCGTCAGAGTTGGTAACTCGGCTTGTAAAAATCAACTACCAGTCATTAGCGGACCGGAGTTCCGCTGTGGCGACCCCTAACCGAGAAAAGCCGAAAGACACAAACAACATTCATTCCATTGCTTTGCATATTGAACTAGTCAGACTAATGGGTCTGTAGTTTCCTGGGTTGGTTGATGGTCCCCTCTTGTGGAAGGGGATACCTACTGCAGTCCTCTATTTGCTTGGTATGTAGCCTGTTTTGAAAAGTGACTCATGGTTGTTATGGGTCATATTTCAGGCTATTTAGGAGCCAACCTGAGATATTGTCAAGCCCCACTGAGGCTGTGTTTTTAGCCTTAGTGAGCACCACATCCGTGCTGGGGTATGCTGGTAGGGATTTCTGAAGGGGTGGCAGTTGGGGAGTGGGGGCTAAAGTTTGAGTTGAATTTGTTGACCAGCAGATTTGCTATGTCACTCTTGTTCAGTGAAGGTGGTACTGTTTACCAGCAGTTCTGTACACTATTGCGTATTACCTTTGAAGTTTCGGACATAGCTGTACAATGCCTTGTGGTTCAGTTAGTAAGATAAACTGCTTGCTGCATCTCAGCTTTGATAGACATTTGCTTAAATGTAAACATGTATACACAACTATATATATATATCAGTTTTGTCAGAAGAACATGTTACATGCATTCATTTGAGTAAATAAAACTGCATTTTGTTTCACATTTAACTTGCTTAATTGCCATATCAAGTGCGACAATTTCAGTACTGCTTTTAAGTTAAAGGTTTGATGACCATCTACCTTTGAAATGTTCTGCAATGCAGTGCACAGAAGATGCACCATAAAAACATTACCAACTAGTGCATTAGGCATGGAACAAATCACATTATACAACAACCCCCATTAATATTCCAAAACGTGCATGCTGATTGGTCAGTGTGCACATTGTAAATCAGATGTATACTAATGGAAAAAGGTCCGGTCGCCCGGACTTTTTCCATTAGTACAAGTCTTTTTTTTTACAGCAAGGGAGAACGCAAGATCTCCGTTGCTGTTTAGACACTGTCTCGCTATGTTAAAGGAGTTTAACATAGCGAGACAAGTAACGGAGATCTTCCGCTGCTTTTTTTAAAGCTGTCTCGCTATGTTAAATGGGTTTAACATAGCGAGACAGCTTTAAAAAAAGCAACGGAGATTATCCGTTGCTTTTTTAAAAGCTGTCTCGCTATGTTAAACTCCTTTAACATAGCAAGACAGTTTGTAAAAAGCAACAGAGATTTTGCTATCTCCGTTGCTTCCACCCACAGCTCTGATGTACTGCATAAGCATGTGCAGTATGTCAGAACTGCCGCAGAATACCAGACAGCTGCAGAAGGGGCAGCAAGGAGGCATTATATAATGCCATTATTTAAGAAAAGTATTTTTTTCTTAAATAATGTCATTGTATAATAGCAATAACCCACATCTGGGTGTGGGTAATGCTGGATTTACCCACGGTTGGCTTTGTTTGGCCACTGTGGCTTCGCCCTCGTGACCAAGCCACACCAACCGTGGGTAAATCCAGCATTACCCACACCCAGGCGTAGGTTATTGCTATATTATTAGTGCTGCTGACATACAGGAATTAACTCCTGGCTAAGCCACATTATGAATTTCCCCTGAATGTCTGAAATTACATTACCATCCTTACTTTCCTGTGGGACTGTTATCATTTACAAATTGCATCAGTGTAATCTTCACCTGTGCACATCTCTTGTCAGATTTGTCTCCACTTAAACCATGTTAGCATGCTCATTTGTCTACAGTTCTGGTAAATGCATAGTCTGACTCCAAGTTCAGTGTACTGGAATAGATTAAACTAATTTCAGCAGCACAGTTAAACTGAAAGAAGTCTGTTTCAGCTTCATTCCATGATCTGCTAGGAATTAAATAATCTTTTTCCTCTGGATTTTTATTATGATGCAGTTTGCACAGTTAAGTCTCAGACTTCTTGTTCAACTTTCCTTGACAGTCCTGGCAAATGCATCACAGAATTTTCTTTGCACATCATGTTTCTTAAATGCTTTGTGGTTCCGTGGCATACCTGATCATGACCCAGCTGATCACATGATTAGTAGCCCAGGTACTGTAGTAGCCAAACAGGGAGAGCAGAAGAGGAATAATGAAGCAAAGCATTCTTACCTTCTTGGGGGGGGGGGGGGCAGTTAGAGTATGTCAAGGGGCCCATCATCTACTAAGGTACCTCTGTGGAGGATGAAAACATACCAGGTACTGCCCACTCAGTAGTTGGGAAGGGTTGCCTGAGGGACTTCATCACTTGTGGAAGCGGGCAGTGGATCCATGCTGTACCCCACTGTTCTTGCCACCCTTGAAGAAATTACTGGACTTGCAGGAGCTTTGGTGAGTGATGGCTGCTTTCATGACAATTGATATGCAAGTAGGGAATGAATAGACAGAACCATGACAATCTAGGATTTTATTTATTTCTTTTTCTTTTTTACCTCTTGGACTCAGATAAGATTTGTGAATTCTTCTCAGTTTATCTTTATTTAGCTAGTTAGGCTTTATTGTTTCATTAACTTCAAACCTTGTATGTGGCTTCTTTCTTTATGGTTGAAATCCTTTCCTCGCCTCACATTTTTATTTGTTTGTGTGTTATTGCCATATATAAAAACATTCTCTCTTTTGGATTTGTGTACACTGATTAAATTCATAGGTAGTTATCAAGGATGCAGTCCAGATGACCATTAATGAAACTAGCCCAAATTCCCAGTTGCTCTAAATTATTGTATGTTTAAGCGACTTGCTCAAAGTCGCACAGGAAGCCAGTGAAGGCTGAGGGAAGTAACTTGATAACGGCTTATAGTCTTGTCTCTGCGCAAATTGTCAAACTGAATTTTCACTGACTCTTCTAAAACTGCTTCTGTGCTTTTTGAATGACCATAGTATTATTTTATTTATTTATTTTACATTTGTTTACTGGGAGTTTCTGGCTGGACCAAGTGGCCTGATTTCAGCAAAGGACCGGGGAGAAAAGCTCCAACTAACAGAACTACTACGAATATATAGAAGTTCACAAAAATCTGTAGGAATTTATAAAGTGTAATGAGTAGTATTGTTTAACAGTATTGCAGACATCTAGCAGTAGTGATAACAAGCATGTGTTTAGGTATAAACACTTAGAAAGAAATGATTGAGACCTATTCAGTCTTTTGATCCAAACTCTGGTGCCTTATCCATTAGTTTCCTTTTTCCAATGCTCTCTAAACAAATCCATGAGTTGCTATGGTTAATATATGAATGGTTCAGCACATTTGATACACGTTTCCCTTCCTGGTTTTTATTTCACTGCTATGTGTCATAATTCTGCAGCTACAGCATTCTTCAGAATTTAGCTGCACCCCCCGAGTCAACATTTATTTTGCATTCTTTAAATGTTGTTGGCCCAAAATCAATTGGTTTAACTTCTTTAGAATCACTGCACCAGTATTCTCACCCGCAGCTGCTTCTCTGAATATTTTAGTGTGGATGTTTCAGTGACCATTTAAGCATTTCAGAACAGAACTTTTTTTTTTTTTTCCCTTATTTTGTGCTTCTGCACCATTCCATATCATCTTCCAGTAATTCGGTAATGACAAACTTGTATTCAACAAGTTCAGAATATTTTTTTTAATGTACTTCACAGTTCTGAGAGATTTAAGTAGAACTATTTTCTTGCATTGGAGGCATTTGCAGTACTGCTATTACTTTCATCCTGGTTTCAAATTTTCCAATGCTAAGCCATGATTTGAGTTTTAGGACTTTTGTTCAGTTTGAGGTTGTTCTGTGTCATTCTTTTTAATAACTCTTCCTCGTATTATGCTTATTTCTGGACTGACTCCATGCTAGTACATTACTGTTAATAAAAGCTACCCTACTGCCCAGCATAGCAGTGTTTTGACTCGCCTCGTACTCACAAAATGTAGGGTGCGAGTCTTCTAAATCTTTACAATCTCACAGTTGAATGAAAAGTGCAGATCTTGAATCATTCTCATCGAGCCTTATGTGCCAGAATCCAAAGTTTTGCACAAAGTTGCATGCCTAATTTTGTAGTTTTTAAGATTTAGTGTAGGTATGCACAAACTTGCTTGGTTGACAACAGTTACAGTGGCGGCTCGTCCTATTGGACTGCAGCCCCCCCCCCCCCCCCAGCTGAAAACCAAAATAAAAAAAAAATCCCAGGAAAACAAAAATAAAAAAAAAAAATCCCAGAACTCATGCATGCGTACGTGGAAACTCTAATCCGGACTGCTGTTTAACCAGTCAAGATTCGGAAGAAGGCAGCAGTCTTACAGATGCCCCAGAAGTCTATAGACTGGAAGGGGATTGGACTAAGGTCTGCAGTCTGTGCTTGGTTCAGAACGCATGCATGCATGCTCGCCATTCCGGCGCCGAAGGGGGAAACGGTACTACTGGCTGCTTGTTTTTGCTTTGTAACGGGCTACTTACTGGCTGCTAAACAGGACTGCTTTATGGAGGAAACTGTTATGCTTTGCAACAGAGCAATGTCTCATCATCTCCAGGTACTTTGTGTGTGTATGTATGTATATATATATATATGTATGTATATATGTATATATGTATGTATATATATATATATATATATATATATATATATATATATATATATATACTCATGCATGTGCACAATTGTATATGAAAGACTTTCAGCTTTTCCCGGTTAAGGGACGCCACAGCAGAACTCCGGTCTGCTCATGATTGGCAGTGGATTTTTACAGTGCCAAGTTGCCAGCCCAACACCCAACCTTCAAAGAAGGCATGCCCATTCATGCACACACCTACCTGCATGTCTTTAATGTCACTTGACCATAGGGAGGACATGCAGACTCCACACAGAAGGTGCTCCAGCCAGGAATCGAACAGGAGAACCTCTTGCTGTGAGGCGGCAATGCTAACCGCTGCACCACCACGGTCTTTGCACACTTGTATATGTTTTAGTTAATTTAAATGTTATGTCAAAAGGAAAAAAAATTATATCCTGAAAATGCCAAGAAGCTGCAGTACAGTCAGACCTACTGCATTCAGTAGTGGATATATAAAGAAAATATAATAGACGCACTCTCATCTGAGGGCTGTAGGTTCGTCTAGAGTCTAGAAAATGACAGGAGTTTGCTGTTCACATTCCTAGAAGAAAAAGCATACCTGCACAGAATCATTTGATCCAAAGCCTTTGGAAGATATATTGATACAGTGCGGAAAATGCAGTGGTTGCCAGTAATACACAGCTAACTTGTATATGTTATCAAGAGAAAATGAAAAGAATGTGAATCTTATCTTGTTTCCACTGTCAATTTTCTGTCCCTCCCTTCTATTATGTACAGTGAGTTAATCATTTTCATAAAACATCGCTTTCACTAATAATATTAGCCTAAGTCAGTTAGTAATACAGCATTAACCTAGAGTTTTAAACTTTAATGTTGATTCTCATTCAGTAGAATATGCCAAGGGGTTATAGTTGCATATTACATGTATTAAAGCTTATGTTTGGGTGAAGGAACTACAGAAAAGGGCCCACAGTCATCTTTACATTTATAGCCCACCTTTACTTGTCTGCAACTGTGTAATTATACATTGAAATATCTAAATTCCGATGTCTACTTTTGCCTTACTATCAAGATCTAGAAATCATTTTTTTCCAAAAGTGAAGAAGTGACAAAAGTGTCATTTTCTACAGTGTTCTACAAACACTTTGTTGTAAAAATAATTGAAAATATAATTTTGGCTGATTGTCCCTTGACATCTCATGTAGGCAAACTGGTATTAAATTAGATTCCCCATTTAATCTGCACTCTACAACTGACAGGTCTGCAGTTGAAATTCATGAATCATTTATGTCCAGTTTTGCCAGTAGACAGAAACTACATTATCAAAAACTAAAAATTCACGGACTTCTCTGTTTCATGGTGTTACCACATTTAAATCTAATCAGTTCCTCAATACCAATCCTATTTCACAAATATTCCTACCCCCACCACTCAGCTACCCCTATTCCTAGAGGCTAAGCACATCTCTGCTGACATTTTGCAAATCAGAAAAAATACAACTGTCTTTACATGTAACTGCTGTTTTGGTAAATGCACAAGTACATTCAGTTATTTTATTGCAGTGTGTTGTGTTTTGGGTCTTTCTTCTCTGTCCTTCCAATAGGTTCATAGGTTCATACTAGGCTATCTGCCCTAGGGCATTTATAAGCCTAGTCAGAATGTGTTTGGCTTTCGCCACCCATTTTAAATTTATTTTGCTATGCCCTTTTTCGAGGTTAGTATACTGTGCCTCTGTCTAATAGTGACACAGAAGTGATACCCAGGGTAAACCTACGATCTCCCATCCACTCATCAAGATTCCTCTTGAAGAGAGTCAATGAGGGACTCTGCCTAACCTGGACTGGGATTTTATTCCAGAGTGAAGGGAGCCTCTGGGTTATGGATCTGTCCCTCCAGCATGTCCTATTTATTTCAGTGCTGAGGTTCAAGTCTCGAGTGCGAGCTCGACGGATTTGGATTTTCTGTGGTGCAGCATGTCCATTAATTCGGGTTGGACATGGCTTTATACGTCAGGCACAGATCGCCTCTGAACAGGCGGTATGCCACTGAGTAGAGCTGGAGTTTCTTTAACCGGGCAGCATATGGCATCTGTTTGAGCCCTTTGATCCTCTTGGTGAGGTACTTTTGGGGTCTTTCCAGTTGCTGCAGGTGTCTGGTAAGGTACATCCCAAAAGGGGCATTGTACTCAATTATGGGCCTGATGAGGGATGAGTAAAGAGGCACAATGACCTCCCCTGATCTAGATGTGAATCCCTTCATGATTAGGTGGGCTATATAAAATGTTTTTCTAACCACTTTGGCCACGTGGTTGCCAAATGAGAGATTGCTATCAACTTGGGTCCCTAATTACTTCTGTACTTAATGGATTACCACCTATGTGGTAATTTGTGGGCACTTTGTTTTTGCCAAAGGGGATGACTATACACTTTTTGGCATTTAGCTTGAGGCCATGGCTCACCAGTTGTCTGTTTCTAGGAGGCCTGAATCAATGAAAATAATTAGGTTAATATGACATTGGGGAAAACAAAGCTAAAAAAACATTCTCTAGGAATATTCTGAAATACCGAACACATCTTTAGTAAAAAAATGTTTTCCTTTATACATGTCATCACCTATTTAGATAATGTTAATCTACTCACATACTACTGACCACTTCAACAAATATGGTCTTTTAACAGGTCCTCAGCATGTTTCTGTAATGGATTTATAACCATGACAGCAATCTGTACAGTCAAAGATAACCTAAATAATATGAATATAGGGCAACTGTAAACAGTATCTTGGTAGATATGGTGCACACTTTCAAATTAATCATGTAAATTAGAAAATACTGGTTTCAGTCCAGGAGTCATTTCATGGTACCTAAAACATGTTTGGTTTGTCTGGGTATTTCCATCTCGGACTCTGGGTTCTTAACATGCAGAGTCAGTCAAAGCTCCATTTTAGGATCTATTTTCTTAAATGCTTTAAATAATCTCTCTCTGTCTCTCTCTCACCATGACTACTTATGCAGATAATCTGATGATACTTTACTTGGAAAAGTTCTCTGAAAAACTACATCCAGAAATGCAGACATGAGACTTCTATGCTTCAAGATAAGGGATTTTACAGCACACTTCATTTACCCATCAATGGTTATGAGTGGCAGACACCAATAGTAAGATGGTGAAGAAATAGAAGTAGATTGCGAAGTCTTTCTTTCGCATCACACATGCACGCACCTACAGACTGTTTAGACATTGCCAATATACGTATTGCACTACCTTTGGAATGTGAGCGGAAACTGAAGCATCATTAGAAAACCCATGCAGACACTGGAAGGACATGTTGAATGAACAGAAAAGGCACCCAGCCAAGAACTGAATCAGAGGTCTTCTTGCTGTGATGTGACAATGCTACCCACTGCATCACTCTGCCATCCAAAGCATCTAAAAATACTATAAAATCAGCTATAATTCTCTTTGGTACAACTCAAAACTAAAATGTGCCAACCCCACACAGCTAAAATATCTTCTAAAGAATAACCAGGAGATCCATCCATCCGTCCATCACCACATTTTCCCCATTTTTGCATCCATCTATAACCACTTTTTTCCCATTTTCGCATGAGGGGTCACATCAGTAAGATTTTGGCTTAATTGTAGATCCTGTGCTTTCATAAAAAAAAAAAAACATACAGAACTTGTGAAAGACAATGATCTCCAATAGATAAGCAGTACTATAAAATCCTGAACTTGCTGTTAATCTGAAGCTAGGAAAAATTGTTGCTACCAAAGCTTGTGTACACTACCTTTTAATAGCTCATCTGTCTGCCACTAACAGAGAAATTCCTGAATCATTTATGCCTGGTTTGTAGACTTCTCCATTTTGCAGAATCCAGAACTCATTACTGCCTACTGCTGCAGAAAGCACACTAGCCAGCCATGACTATCAGAACAAACGTATTTCTTCTATGATGATTTTTGAAGTAGTCAGTCTTCAACAATATGCCCAGTTACATGTTAAACTCTGTCAAAGCACTCAGTTTTTCATGCAGAGGCAAATATTGCAAACACTCTTTTGTGTGTGTGTGTGTGTGTAATGCCCCAGTTAACTATACCCTGTGGCTAGAGAGAAACTCAGATTGAAACCCTCAGCCTTGGGTGCAGGTAGCAAGAACCTGAATTCCCTATCCACCACAACTTGTGAAAAGCGTTCAGATTTTTCCCTCATAGTTTTGTTCTGTTCCTCATAAAATCGGTCTTTTTCTGGATTTTCAGACATTTGAATTTCAGACGTCATATTCTTCAGAAAGTACATGGTAATGCACATTTTATTCCAGCAATTTTCTAAGTTTGTAAGATCAATATTTGAAGTTTGTCCCTATTTTGGGGGCTGTATTCCCCCATTATTGGCTTTGTGCAGTTTTTGTTTGTGCTAAGAGGTTGAGAGCTATGGCGAGAACTGAATTCACTGAATATAGTTGGGGGCTGTATTCCCCCCATTATTGGCTTTGTCCAGGTGTTTTGTGCCAAGAGGTTGAAAGCTATGGTGAGAACTGAATTCACTAAATGATAGCCATTTAAGTTTCAGTCTTCTTGTCTTTTAGGAAACAGCTGATTTGGCATAGTGGTATGTTGCTCTGACTGTAGTGCACAGGGTCCTGGGTTCAAGACTTGTCAGTGAAATGCA
The DNA here is from genome assembly GCF_019279795.1 of Protopterus annectens. Lineage (NCBI taxonomy): Eukaryota > Metazoa > Chordata > Ceratodontiformes > Protopteridae > Protopterus > Protopterus annectens. Next base: position 1,038,082,353 of record NC_056732.1, on the reverse strand, counting down.
TGGCGATAGCACATCAGTTTGTTCTAGTAACTTTCCAAGGTTATTCAAGCAATGTTTAAAATGTGTTCCTGGTTTTGGGGATTTGTCCCCCTCCCAAGAAATGTTGGCTTTTTCCAGATTTCTTGTGCTCATGTGCTGCAAAGTTGAGAGATACAGTTGAGTGTCAAATGGATTTTACAAGGAGCTAAGAGCTTCAGGAGAAGAGAAGTTTAGTGCTGCTTATGTTGAATCTGCTTGCATTGTTGATAGCACAACAGGTAGTGTACTTGCTTTCAATGCAGAAGGCTGTGGGTTCTACTCCCATAGTATGTAGATACATTACTGTACTTTGTTGTACTTTTAAAGGAGGTGGATGCTACAGTCCTGAGAATCTGCTCTTTGCCGGAGATGCCTAGTAACCATCAACCTGTTAGCAGTTTGTCATCAATTCCCTATTGCAATATTACTAGCTTATCATTTTTTTTTTTATGTAACATGAGCAGTTTATTCCTCAAGGGCAACAGGCACTTTATTTGTAGATGAAACGATGGAATATGAAGTTGTTTGGTAGCAGCAACATCTTCATTAGTTACAGATCTCTTTAATGTGGAATTATTTAGTTGACTTTTACTTCTGCAGAGATTGTGCATATTTACTGATACTGGTGGATTGTAGAAGTTTAAGTAGACTTTTATGATGGAAATGGCCTGAATTGGGCAGTTTTGTCATTATTGGTGCATGCATTTTGTTTCATTGTTTACTGGAAAAATGTTCAAAACAAATTTTAAGCACCCTCTAACAACTGTACTGTATTATATAAGGAATTTAATTTAATACAATCAGGAAGGTTTATCAAGGAACACATGTATGTTTCATGTGCAAGGGGCCTATGATTTGAAAACAGCCCACAGTTCATCTTTATCTGCCACTGGCCTGATGTATTTTCTTGTGGGTTTCAATGCTGTTTCAATGAATGTGAGTTTCAAGGGCAGAGAAGTTTTGATGCTTAGTCTATTTTCATTGTGAGACTGCATTGCTTTGTTTAGCAGATGTCTGTTAGTGCTTGTGCTGAAAAATGTAAAATAAAACTTTTAAATGAAATTCAAATCAGCATAGAATAGAAGTAAAGTAGTATGCACATTACAGTGTTTATGGTAAATGGGGTGAAATAACCAAGTAATGGGACATTGGAATGGCTGCAGGGGGTAGTCCTCATTCAACCATGATTTTGTGAGGGGGGGGAGGGTGGCAAATTTAGTGACAGCCCCGGCTAAACTCCTACCTCTCAACTGTCCAGAGAATAGATTTTTGCTTCTTATGTTTGGTTTGTTCGTTATAAAATTTGTGAATTTCTGGCAAATCATTTAGGAGTGAAGTCACTAAATAATGACAGACATTGAGTCTCAGAGTTCATACCCTTCAGAAAAATGCATGCTAAAGGCAAGACCTGTTATTCTATCAACTGTCTAAGTTTATACAACAGGAATTTTTAGTACTGTCTGTATGTTCCCCCAATATATTTGTCCAGATTTCCTGCGTTAGGTTGAGAGGTACGTGCAGATCACTTTTTAGAGAATTGGGTATAGCCAAACCTCTAAACTGTCCCCAACTTTGGCTCAAAATGTTGCTGTTCCCCTAATAATCCTCCGCAAAATGGCAATTTTGGAAGAAAATGTGGAGGGTTTACAATTGAGAAATAATTGTAATGCTCAAGAGTTATAGACTACTTTTTATTTCAGAAATTCATATAAATTCTCTTATTTTGTCAGCTGCTCAACTTAACAGTACTAATATTAAAAAGTGCCCTTTCTTTGGCAGGTTCCCAGCAGTTTTGTGTGGCTATTTTATATTTTTGCATCACAATTTTGGTCTGTTTTTCATAAAATTGTGGTTTCTGGCAAATTAGCCGCAAATCATTAAAGACTGAAGTTAGAAAATAATGACAGACGTTTTGAGTTTGAGATTTCATACCCTTCAGAAAATTCATACTAATGCAAGAATTACTATTCTGTTATCTTTCTAAGTTTATAAGAGCAATAATTTAAAACAATTCCTTATTTCTGGGCCTTTGTCCCACTTCTATTTATGGCTTTGTCCAAATTTCTTGCCCTGAGGTTGAGAGGTATGACAAATGTGTCAGGGTCATCACAGTCAGCCAGAGACATTTCAAATTGTGACATGGTTGTTGCAACCCACTCCCCCCATGTAGTGACCCTGGATGTGTCCAAGCAAGGCATGGGCAGATGTTCATCGTGTTTCACTGTTGCAGTCATTACACTTGGGTTATCCTGCTGGCAGGCTACCCGCAGTTGGCCAGAGTTCCAAAGTCTAGGTCCGGCATTGGTTGCTGTTGCCTCTTCCCTGACGTCAGTGCGCCAGGAGTATAAAAGATGCAACAGACGCCATTTTCTTCCGTCTTTCTTGCCACGCAGTGCCCGAAGCAAAAGCAGTTCGCAAGTGCCGGTCAGCCGACTCCTGAGATTTTCGAAATTGAGTTTCAGAACCGAAGTCTTCAATAAAGCTAAGTACCCCGTTGGGGAAACTTTTTTTCTTGCTCCAGACCAATGTCAGTAAAAATTAATAATTGTATTTCTTGTGGGAAGCAAATACCTCATAAGGATTTTCACTTTTACTGTATTCCTTGCCTAGGCCCTGACCACGTTGTCGGTTTTGTGCTAGATTCAACAAACGCACTATTAAACATCTGTTTGATTTTGCTTTACATTATTTTGGCCGAAGGTTTAACTACATAATGCCATTGAAACAACTGATGACCGGAATTTATAAAAAATACAAAGAAAAGGACAGGCATCCGAGGTCCAAAACTGACAAAGCCTCTTAGCCTAGTATGAACCTATGAACCTATCTGCCCGAGGGCATTTACAAGCCTAGCCCATCGTTTTGTGGCTTACGCCACCCCTTTAGTATGGGGAACTATACCCATTATTTTGCTGTGCCTCTGTCGAGCAGTGACACTGAGGTAATCCCTGGGGTATATCTGCGATCTCCCATCCATTGGTCAAGATTTCTCTTGAACAAGGCCAGCGAGGTGCTCTGCCTCACATATACCGGGATTTTGTTCCACAGCATAGGGAGTCTTTGGGTGATGAATCTATCCCTCCAGCACGTCCTATTAATAGCCGTGTCGAGGTTTAAGTCTCCCGCCCTTGTGGCTCTGATGGATCTAGATTTTTTGAGGTGAAGCATATTCATCAAATCTGGGTTTGACATGGCCTTGTATGTTAGGCAAAGGTCACCTCTGAGCAAGCGATAAGCGACTGAATAGAGCTGGAGTTCTTTCAGTCGGGCAGCATAGGACAGATTTTTGAGACCCTTTATCCTTTTGGTGGGGAACTTTTGTGGCCTCTCCAGCTGCTGCAAGTGTCGGGTCAGATACATTCCGAATGGGGCATTGTACTCAATCATTGGTCTGATGAGTGATGAGTAAAGGGAGACTATGACCTCCCTTGATCTAGATGAGAATCCCTTCATGATAAGGTGGGCAATGTAGAAGGTCTTCCTAACTACTTTAGCTACATGGGTGTCGAATGACAGACTACTATCAACCTGGGTCCCCAGGTCCCTGATAACTTCTTCTGTGCTCAGTGGATTGCCACCTATTTGGTAGCTAGGGGTAACCTTGTTTTTCCCGAAGGGTATGACTATGCATTTTTTGGCATTCAACTTTAGGCCGTGGCTCTGGCACCAGTTATCCGTTTCTGTGAGACCCTTCTGAAGGATATCTGTGTCAGATGTATTTTCTACTATGGCCCAGTTTGCAGTCATCTGCAAACTTTGTCAGCCATAACCCTCCTGTGTTTGCTTGTACTTCAGAAAAGTAGATGCCAAACAAGAGTGGGCCCAGGACTGAGCCCTGTGGGACACCACTTGTGACAGGCTTTGAGTCTGACATGGTGCCAGCAACTCTGACCCTGTGGGTTCTGTCACTCAGCCAGTTTGCAACCCATCTTGTAATGTATGGGTTAACATTTAAGCTGATGAGTTTTTCAATGATACCCGAGTGGGGTATTGTATCAAAGGCCTTAGCCAGATCGAGGTAGGCTGTATGGACTGCCTTTCCCTCATCAATGGCTTTGGTGACTGTTTCAAAAAAGTCAACCAAGTTTAAAAGGCATGATCTGCCTTTGACAAAGCCAAACTGGGTTGGATCCAAAGTCTGCAAATTCCCTATGTCTTTATTTATGAGGTCCATTATGATCCTCTCCATGGCTTTGCAGATAAGGCTTGTCAAGCTAATGGGCCGGTAATTTCCAGGGTCGGTGGAGGCACCGCCTTTGTGAAGTGGGACCACAGTTGCAGTGCGCCACTCCCTGGGTACGTATCCAGAGGTAAGACTTTGATTAAACAGCTGTCCTAGCTGTGGGTTTAATTCCTCATTGAGTTCGTGGAGCACACAGGCGGGGACACCATAAGGTCCCATGGATGCTGTGTTTTTTGCTTTGGAGAGAGCAGTTCTCACTTGGGCATTGGAGATGTTTGGGGGGCTGCAATCATTTGGTATAGATATCTCTCCTTGTGGGGGGGAGGGGGGGGAGAAGTTTGCACTGAACCTGTCAGCCAGTATGTTGGCAATGTCTGTAGGATCAGTAATCTTCACATCATTTTGAACTAGTTCTGAGCATATCTGGGAGTTTCCTCCCAGGTTTCTAACATAGCTAAAGAAGGCCTTATGATTGTCTTTTGAGTCTTTAGCTATTTTTCTCTCGAAATTTGCTTTGGATGATTTTATGAGAGCTCTTAGTTTTTTACTTATAGTGATCAAGGGTGTCTTACCTTTTAAGGATTTTGCTCTATCTTGTAGTAGCTTCCTCCTTTTGTTGTAGAGTTTGTTTATGGCTGGGGTCCACCAGATTGGACGCTTACCTTTGGTACAGAGAGTCTTTGTTTTGCTTGGGATTGCCTTATCCATGCAGTCCTGCAGGTGCTGGTAGAAGGCATTTGTAAGTGATTCAGCGGCTTGAGTACTGTTTTCCGCCGGCTCGGGGGCCTTAAAGGAGACCACACTAGTCTTTAGAAGTGTGAAGTCGGCTTTCGAGAAGTTCTTTACTGTGGTCTTTTTTATTTCAGGTGGGGGTGGAATGAGGACCTCCAGCGAGATTAGTTTGTGATCTGATCTCACCAGTGAGGGGTATACTTCCGGTGTTGAACATTGTGCTCCCATGTTCGTGATGATGAGATCAAGTATGTTATCTCCTCTTGTGGGGATGGTGACTAGTTGTTCCATGGCATTTGAGTTTATGAATTCCAGGACCTTTTGGGCTAGGGTGTTTGGGCTTGAGTAGTGTTCCCAGTCTATATTAGGGTAATTGAAGTCACCTCGTATGATGGTGTTTGGTGATACATTTATCCCCTCTAGTGTTTTCAGGAATGCCATGTGAGGTTCCTGAGTTTGTGAGGGTGGCCTGTAACATGCTACAATTTGCAGAGCAGTCTTGCCTATGGTTAATTGCACCTGGATGGTCTCCGATGCATCATGCGTTGCCACCAGTCTTGAGGTGTGGGTGTCCTTGATGAATATGGATACCCCCCCCCTTTCTTAGTATTGTCCGGATTTTGGGGCCGGAACGCATGATATGAGGTAAAACCTGATAGTGCTGGGGTGCTCTCAGGAGCCTTGAACCAGGTTTCTGTCACAGCACAGACATCGATGTTCTCCATACTGAGAAGGGCTTCGAGTGCGTGCATTTTGAGATTTAGACTTCTGGCATTGAGCAGCATTACCCTTAGTTTTTTTCCTTTTTTGTGTTCTAGGGTGGTAGGTTTAGAATTTGAGCCTTGCCTAAAAAGGCACTATGGGGTGGCAAGAGCCTTTGCCAATATCCGAATCCCAGGGTGACAGGTGCAAGCCGTCCCTTGCAAAGCAGCGTGGCTTGTCCAGCATGTCATCCCAGGCAGACAGACACTGGATCCCCTTTGAATGACACCAGTACTTAAGCCAATTGTTAAAGCTGATCCATCTTATCTCTGTATTGTGGCATCATTCTTGGTGAAGGTAGGATACTGCTCAAGGTCAGGGTCATACCTGCCTGGGCTACATAATCAGAGAGCTCCTCAATGTCTCTTTTCATGTAGTCCAAGGAGGTACGTCTCAGGTCGTTTACACCAGCGTGGACAATGACTGAGTCGTATTTGTACCTGCTGTTAAGAGACCTGAGTGCTTGCGTTATGTGGCGGATTCTAGCGCCCGACAGGCAGCTTACTGTGACCTTCTCCTTACTCAGTCTGGTGAGCGGGACGTCAGTGTGTCTGACTATGGAGTCACCAATGACTAGTGTGTCTGGCATTGTGTTTGGCCTTAAGGGCTGTGACTGTTTGACACTCTGACTGTGAGGTCTATGTGTTGCAGGTGTTGTGTTCTGAGGTGGTGGTTGTTTGGGTGTCTGCTTTGGTGGCCTCTGCTGTTTTGGTAGATTTTTGATCAGAGCCTCCAGTATGTCTTTGTGTGTTTATGTGTATGATTTGAGGTTGTGGTGGTACTATGTGAGACTGGGTCTATAGTGTGTGTGGTAACCTTCTCCTCCTGACTGGTCTTGCCAGTCCTATGTTGAGAGAGCTCAGCCTCCAGTTTGGCCGTATAGTTGCATCTCTCGCATGTATTTGTGTTTTGTGGGAGGAGGAGAGGGTTGTCTGTGTACATGAGGCAATTGTAACATTGCCTCAATATTCCCAGGTTCACCAGCTGAGCAGGAGAGGACACTAGTAACTGATCCTCGACATGCTAGAAGGAATAGACAAAAACTTTAAAAAGATTCCGGGGGACGTGGGTGACCGAGAAATGGGGGTTTGCCTTTTTGGGGTACTATCTATGACAAGAGTGCCGTATCAAGGTAATAAGTACTGTAGGAGCAAGTGCTAGGTTTAACAGATAGAGAATAGTCTACTTGGAGTCAAGTAGAGATGATCCTTTTAGTTCTATGATACGCTGATTAGATCAGTAGTATAGCTCAAGGAAGGTAGTTTTAAGGGAAAATTTGAAGAGTGGACTTTAGGTAGCCCGAATAGTTTAAACCTGCTTAACCGGCGCTGCCCTAGTGTGCAACAGTTGCAGCTCCGCGCTAAATCGCGCTCTTCTAGGCCAATTGCTGGTTCTCAGTGAGGCGTTTTCGCAGCCCCTGACACCTGCTACCTCAGAGCCACAGGCCGCATCAGACAGCCACGTGGAGACACCGAGGCCTGTGGAAACTCAAGGTATTGGGCCTGCGGAAACTATTCCCTCAGATGGCTCTGGAGCCGCTGAGCAGGCATCGGCTTCTGAGGGTGTTTTCAGACCTTCACAGCTTGTCCACTACAGCAGCCAAGGCAAAGTCAAAAACACCATTAAAGACAAGGAAACAAATATTTTTTTTCTTAAATAATGTCATTTTATAATCGTAATAACCCACTTCTGGGTGTGGGTAATGCTGGATTTACCCATGGTTGGTGTGGCTTGGTCACGAGGGCGAAGCCAGAGTGGCCAAACAAAGCCAACCATGGGTAAATCCAGCATTACCCACACCCAGGCGTAGGTTATTGCTGTATTAGTGCTGCTGACATACAGGCATTAACTCCTGGCTAAGCCACATTATCAATTTCCCCTGAATGTCTGAAATTACATTACCATCCTTACTTTCTTGTGGGACTGTTATCATTTACAAATTGCATCAGTGTAATCTTCACCTGTGCACATCTCTTGTCAGACTTGTCTCTACTTAAACCATGTTAGCATGCTCATTTGTCTCCAGTTGTTCTGGTAAATGGATAGTCTGACTCCCAAGTTCAGTGTACTGGAATAGATTAAACTAATTTCAGCAGCTCAGTTAAACTGAAAGAAGTCTGTTTCAGCTTCATTCCATGATCTGCTAGGAATTAAATAATCTTTTTCCTCTGGATTTTTATTATGATGCAGTTTGCACAGTTAAGTCTCAGACTTCTTGTTCAACTTTCCTTGACAGCCCTGGCAAATGCATCACAGATAATTTTCTTTGCACATCATGTTTCTTAAATGCTTTGTGGTTCCGTGGCATACCTGATCATGACCCAGCTGATCACATGATTAGTAGCCAAACAGGGAGAGCGGAAGAGGAATAATGAAGCAAAGCATTCTTACCTTCGGGGGGGGGGGGGCAGTTAGAGTATGTCAAGGGGCCCATCATCTACAAAGGTACCTCTGTGGAGGAGGAAAACATACCAGGTGCTGCCCACTCAGTAGTTGGGAAGGGTTGCCCGAGGGACTTCATCACTTGTGAAAGCGGGCAGTGGATCCATGCTGTACCCCACTGTTCTTCCCACCCTTGAAGAAATTACTGGACTTGCAGGAGCTTTGGTGAGTGATGGCTGCTTTCATGACAATTGCAACTTGATATGCAAGTAGGGAATGAATAGACAGAGCCGTGACAATCTAGGATTTTATTTATTTAGTTTTTTCTTTTTCTTTTTTACCTCTTGTACTCAGATAAGATTTGTGAATTCTTCTCCGTTTATCTTTATTTAACTAGTTAGGCTTTATTGTTTCATTAACTTCAAACCTTGTATGTGGCTTCTTTCTTTATGGTTGAAATCCTTTCCTCACCTCACATTTTTATTTGTTTCAGTGTGTTATTGCCATATATAAAAACATTCTCTTTTGGATTTGTGTACACTGATTAAATTCAGAGGTAGTAATCAAGGATGCAGTCCAGATGACCATTAATGAAACTAGCCCAAATTCCCAGTTGCTCTAAAGCATTGTATGGTTAAGCGACTTGCTCAAATTCACACAGGAGGCCAGTGAAGGCTGAGGGAATTAGCTTGATAACGGCTCATAGTCTTGTCTCTGCGCAAACTGTCAAACTGAATTTTCACTGAATCTTCTAAAACTGCTTCTGTGCTTTGAATGACCATAGTATTATTTTATTTATTTATTTTACATTTGTTTACTGGGATTCTCCGGCTGGACCAAGTGGCCTGATTTCAGCAGAGGACCGTGGAGAAAAGCTCCAACTAGCAGAACTACTACGAATATATAGAAGTTCACAAAAATCTGTAGGAATTTATAAAGTGTAATGAGTAGTGCCGTCGAAACAACCGACGGCCGGAATTTATAAAAAACGCAAAGACAAAGAAAAGGACAGGCATCCGAGATCCAAAACCGACGAAGCCTCTTCTAGGCCAGTCGCTGGTTCTCAGTGAGGTGCTTTTGCAGCCCCTGACACCTGCTACCTCAGAGCCACAAGCCGTATCCGACAGCCACGTGGAGACACAGAGGCCTGTGGAAACTCAAGGTATTTGGCCTGTGGAAACTATTCCCTCAGATGGGTCCGGAGCCGCTGAGCAGGCATCGGCTTCTGAGGGTGTTTTCAGACCTTCACAGCTTACTATTAAGTCCACTACAGCAGCGAATGCAAAGTCAAAAACACCATTAAAGACAAGGAAACAAGTACAGCATTCTCCTGAACAGTCATCCATGCCAAAGAAACAGATGCTTAAAATGGACGAAGACCTAATTACTTTAATCAGGGGTTCCCATCTCCCTCCTGACAAAAGGCCGAGGCAAGACGCTGACTATGATTCCTCTGACCAGGTTTCTATTTCCTCTGATTCCTCTTCTGATCAGGGATATTATCTCCCTCCCTATGAGGACTCTGATGCAGAAGAGTCTATACCTTCAGCCTCTCTGTCTGAGGATTATTCTTTTGGGGAAACCCTGCACACCATGAGGGAGCATTTCCATTGGGAGAGCCAGGATTACTCAGAATCCAAGAAAAGGCTTAGAGACTTCCTTTTATTGCCTCAGCACAGGCCCCTGGCTATCCCCCCTGTGCTTGATATTGTTGATGGTTTCTCTGAATCCAGTCTGTCTCCTGATTCTTTACCCCCTGCACCAGTCAAGCCAGACAGGTACTACAGGGTCCCTGACTCTCATAAATTTCTTTACAAAAACCCTGCTGCAGACCCAGAAACAATTTCTCAGGGTCCTAAAGGGGTTAAGGCTTCCACTGCTAAAATTCCTGTCCCCTCGAATAGGGATTCCAGAGCTCTGGATAGATGGGGGAAAAAGTTTACACTTCTGCTAACACTTCTGCTACTTTAGCTGTAAGGGCTTTAAATTGCCAAATTCACATGCTTAAATATCAACCGTACCTCATGTCCTTGTTAAAACAGAAAATGGTTACAAACTCATCCTGACAGTAAGGAAATGCAGGCTTTATTGCATGCAGCTGAACAAGTGGGAAAACGCACTTTTTACAATGTGGTTTTGATTCATTAGAGGCTTCTTGTAGAGCCGCAGTTACAGGCTCTGTCATTCGAAGGCATGCTTGGTTGAAAGAACAAAGTTTACCTGAACATGTTAAAGTAAAATTATTGGATGCTCCACTACAGCATGATACTTTGTTTGGTGTTAAGGCAGAAGAGGTGTTAAAGAAAATGGAGGATAAAGCAAAATCAATGCAGACAGTAAAGGATTTCTTACAGGTTCAACCACCTAGGTTTAGCAGAAACTGGCCTTCAAAAAGTTGGTCCTTTCCGGTGGACAGGCCGCAAAGAGGCAGATACAGACGCCCAAGAGGCAGATCTCGGCCCCAAGGCTCCTACAGACCTAAACAATGGGGTGCTTCAGCCCCCAAATGAGGAGAAGACCAAGCACAACCTTATAGAAAACCGTTCCAATGACTTCCCTCTACAAATGCCAAGCACTTACCTTTTGGCAGCACCCCTAGGGGGAAAACTAGCACTTTTCTCAAACAATTGGCACATAATCACCCAGGACAAATGGGTACTGAATATTGCTTCTCAGGGTTACAGGTTCCACATTCACACCCTTCCAAAATCAAAAGGTATGCCGGACCTACCACAGAACCAATGGGCAGAGGCACAAAAACAAATTCCAGCTCTCATGGACATGGGAGCTATTCAAAGAGTACCACAGCAAGAACAGGGACAAGGATTTTACTCTAGACTTTTCCTACTACCCAGAAAGGACAAAGCCTGGAGACCAATACTGGACTTGTCAATCCTAAATACTTTCCTGGATATTCCAAAATTCAAAATGTTAACACTACAGCAACTTCTACCCATGCTGGGCAAGTAGGCTTGGCTAGTTACATTGGACCTCAAGGAGGCATACCTGCATGTCCCAATCGGACAATCTTGCAGAAGATACCTCAGATTCATAGTTGGCTCAATGCATTACCAATTCTCTGCACTGTCCTTTGGCTTATCTACTGCGCTCAGGGTCTTCACAAAATGCCTGTCACCTGTAATTGTGTTTTTCAGACAAAAAGGAATTCAAATATATCCCTACTTGGACTACTGCCTTATTCAATCAGAGAGCAAGGACATTCTTCTAAAGCATCTGGCGTTCGTAAAAAGATTACTAATTTGCCTAGGGTACACAGTAAACGAAAAGAAATCAAAACTAGTGCCCTCTCAAGAGATAATATTCCTGGGTGCAAGCTTAAATACAACTGCCCAGATGGCTTATCTCACGCCAGACAAACAAATGCAACTGAATCATTACTTTCAAATGATGGCAACAAAGACCCAGCTCCCTGCAAGAAAAATTCTGCAGGCCCTGGGCTTCATGGCATCCTGCATTCTACTAATTCTTTATGCAAGACTGCATATGTGGAAACTACAATGGTATCTAAAATGTGTTTGGACTCAACATTGCCACGGCCTGGAAACAATCATGACTTTAATTCCCTGCCAACAACAGGAGTTTCGATGGTGGTTCCAGGCCTGTCACCACAACAAAGGACAGCCTTTCACCTTACCCACAGCCAGGCAGACAATAACAACGGATGCATCGGATTATGCCTGGGGGGCACATATGGCAGGGAAATGTATTCAGGGCACATGGCCCAAGGAACAAATGCATCTTCACATCAATCAAAAAGAGATGCTAGCTGTACAGAATGCCCTGACAGCTTTCAAGGACCTACTACATCCAGGACAACTATTAATAAAGACGGACAATACAACAGTTATGTGGTACATAAACAAGCAAGGGGGCACACATTCCTACCTCCTCTGCAGGCAAGCCATGACCTTCTGGAACACGGCACTGACCTATCAAGTACATCTGCAGGCACAATTCCTGCCAGGAACAAAAAATACACTGACAGACGAACTAAGCAGAAATCTCATGGATCCTCATGAATGGAAACTAAATCCACAGGTGTTCAGCATGATAACAAGAAAATGGGGACGGCCAGACATAGGTCTTTTTGCCTCCCCTCACAATTGCCAATTACAGAAATTCTGCACAAGAACTTATCACTCTCAAGCATGGAAAGTGGATGCTCTATCATTCAGCTGGAAAACCCTGACAGTTTATGCCTTCCCTCCACTGCCTCTTCTTACCAAGATGCTCCTAAAAGTCAGACAAGAGAGGCCAAAAATGATCCTGATTGCCCCAGACTGGCCACGCCAGCACTGGAACCCAATCCTAAAGAGCTTGTCTCAAGGCCCAGCCTGGCCTTTACCTCAAATTCCTCTTCTTCTGACTCAACAAAACAATCAGATTCTGCACAGTCAACTCAGAACCTTAAATCTGGCAACATGGCAGATAATGTAGCCACTCAGACTGCGCCTCTCTCTAAAGCTGTTATGGATGTCATTTTAGAAGCCAGGAGGCCCAGCACTAGGAAATCTTGTGCAGAAAAATGGAAGAGATTCTGTGCTTGGAACCTGGCACAAGGGCTCGAACCACTTGTTCCAGATATATCTCAGATTTGACAATACATAACTGAAATGCTGGGCAAAGGCCTATCCTTCTCGTCAATTAAGATCCATGCCTCTGCCATTTCAGCTCATTACAATACGGAACCTCCTATTTTTTTCACATCCTCCTACTAAGACAGTACCTCAGAGGGGCAAAAAACATAAGACCCCCAAGGAGAGCACCAATACCAACTTGGGATCTCAATTTTTGTTTTAGAAAAGCTCACACTGCCACCTTTTGAACCAGCCAGCACAGTTGATATAAAATTCTTATGGAAAACGGCTCTGCTCCTAGCAATAACTTCAGCAAGAAGAGTCTCAGAGTTACAGGCATTAATGGCTGTGGAACCTTTCATCATTTTTCACCAGGACAGGGTTTCTCTTGGGACAAACCCAACATTCATGCCAAAGGTAGTTTCCAGTGTGGCTCTTAACCAAACCATTCCTTTACCAACTTTCTATCCAAACCCCCAGAATAAAGGGGAGAGACTTCTACACGCTTTGGACATACACAGACAGCTACAATTCTACTTGGACAAAACAAAAGCTTTCAGAAAAACTGAGCAACTGCTTGTAGCCTATGCTGCAGGATCACAAGGAAAGCCTATCACAAAGCAGACAATTTCAAAATGGATAGGACACTGCATTCGCTTCTGTTGTGCACGACATGGCAAATCAGTGCCTAAGGGCATAAGGCCACATTCTACCAGAGCAGCAGCCACTTCAGCAGCCTTTCTCAGAGGAGTACCAACCAAAGACATTTTAGAAGCTGCAACCTGGAGTTCAGTGCACACTTTCACCGAGCACTACCACTTACCTCTCTACTCTAAATCCAGAGCAGGCTTTGCCACTGCAGTTCTGCAGGGCCTGGTAGCCTCTCCTAATCCTATTTAGACCCAGCTGCCCAACCTCAGCTTTGGGATTCAACCTAAGTGTAATGACTGCAACAGTGAAACATGATCATAGTACAGTTGTGTACCTACCATAAATGTAGATGTTCGAGTGTATTCACTGTTGCAGTCCAGGTTACCCACCCACCATCCCCCTTTTTTCATTGCTGGGACTTCTCAACTCTATACAACCTATGTGGTGTATTTGCTTGTAGAAGGAGGAAATGTTTATATTAGTACATGCATGCTTCTTGGCATAATTTATTCTTTTCAGCCTTCCTATCTGGGGGCAGCTGACATCTGGGGCAAGAAAAACTGAATAAAATGGCGTCGGTTGCATCTTTTATACCCCTGGCGAACTGACGTCAGGGAAGAGGCGATACCAGTTGGCGCTGGACCTAGACTTTGGAACTCTGGCCGACCTGCGGGTAGCCTGCCAGCAGGATAACCCAAGTGTAATGACTGCAACAGTGAATACACGAACATCTACATTTATGGTAGGTACACAACTGTCCTTTATGCAGTGCAAGTATGCAGAGTATCCCCTTCTCCAAGGCAGACACAAGTACTACAGTGGCTTTTCATCTGTCCTTGATTTTGCAGAATGTTCTGGTTTTCTGTCATATTTTTATACTGTTCATTTATGCTTATTATTATTCAGAAAATGCATGTTGTTGCACTGCCTGTTTCTCTATGTTTAAGTAGCAATGCTTTAATGACCATCAGGTAAGCTTGTCTGAGATTGTAAGATGCAAGTAAGCTTTAATAAGCATACTGTTAAATGATTATCAATATTGAAAGCCTTTTTGTTGTTGCCATGCAGAGAATATTTACATAACTGGATAACCTATAAGCTTAGGTATTGAAATGCATATGCCAGTATTTGTAATAAAGGACTGGATTACAGTATTTTCAGAAGCTCACTACATTTGTTGGAGACTTGTAGTCATCTTTGCAGGTTTTACCAGTAAACTAAACAGAATGCCGATCTATCATGTGTGGTCCATAACCTGTGCAGTAATCCTTTAAGAAATGTGTCTTGAGCTTGTTTCTTGTTTGCTGTCCATTTTTTACTTTGATCATGTTTTCCCCATGAAACAAGTAGATAGTTGTCAGGCAGCAGGTCTTTTTTGGATAAGAAACATTTTTTACAAGTGGAGTATCACAAAGATTGCTACTTTCAGCATGTTACTTGGTACTTTTATAAAGCTAAAATATAAATTATAATTAGAACTGCAGTGCAAGGAGAAGTGGTTTGAGTTGAGTGCTGCTTATTTTTTTATACTTTATTTTGACTGGCATTCCAGTAATGTATTTAAACAGTAATTTATTTTTCCATGCCTCACAACCTTTTTGTTTCCATCTAGATATTAAGTAAGCTGTCATGTAGCCAATGCATTGAAATATTTTTTTTTCTTCTACACTTCATTTTGTCTTGATTGGACTCCCATAATGATGGTTTGGCACCCAGGGCAACGTATTTGTCACAGTTTTTGTGGATTTGAGCATAGCTCTGCCCCTTTCTAGTTGGTCACACCTCTTCCAATTGGCCCTACCCGTCCAACTATCTCTTGCAGCCCTACTTTGATTTGAAGTCACCAACCACCACTGCAACAGTAACCATCCTTTTGACCCATTTATCATGCTTTAGCTGTTTCTGAATTATACCTCTTTTTAAGGTTTAAATTTCTTCTTGATTCCACTCTTGAAAATTACTATAATTTCCTTTGAAGCTTGCACTACTGGTGACTTTGCAGGAACCATCTGAAGTGGATAAACCCCTGGTAAGTGACCTAAGCCAGTAACTAAATCTTTGTACTCTGAATGATGAATTATTTTCACCATGCCAATCATTTGAAAAGTTATACATCACCTGGAATTGAATCTTGTATTTCTTATTCTTGTATTTACACAGAAACATTGTCTGGCACTTGGACTTTTATAATGGTAAGCAGTTTATACAGTAATAGCTTTGGATTGCACTATCAGATTCGGTGCTTTAAACATGGAGCAGACAATATTCCAGTGCCCAGTCTAAATGCCATAGTTTGGTTAATATCTTTTTCATAGATTTCCATCTTGTTTTCTGGTTACGACTTTTTCTTTACATTTCCTTTGCATATTGTTCACCTTCTTAATGTAGATAAGGCCCACCACTTATTTTTTATGACTTTTCTGCACTACATGCAGTCATTTCTGCTGCATGTGTTTTGTTTAATTTTCTAAACTTTGTGTAGATATTTTGGAAAAAGAAACTGATTTACTAATTGATAACAGGATTTTTATAACCCTACTTATTTATAGTGGTGTCTTTTTAACTAACCATCAGGGTACTGTATCCTTCTACACCTCATTGTACACAAACCATCATTGGAGCAATCCTGCTTCTCATCAGCTTTAAGCAGCATCAAAAATGAATGGATGCAGAACCATGACTCTGCAGTTGAGTCTGTACTGGCTTTGAATTGAAGTAAGCAATTGTGCTTGATTGCAGATGGCTTGTTCATGTAGTGAGTACTGCAGTGCAGTATGATGTGAAAGATCAGCAGTTTGGTCAGTACAGAGTTCATTCATGTATGCATCTTTTTATGTCTTGCGTATTGTGGACCCATTTGGTAAATTGATTGCATGCACTGTCACCCACTACACTGGATGCTTCTACAACTGGATGCATTTAAAAATGCTTTTTAACAAGGTGCAACAACTGGATAATTTTAAAAGTAATTTTTTTAATGTGACACTACACCTGTATGCTCTTAAAAGTGATTTAGGAAGGCACTAAGACTGGATGATTTTAAAGGCAGAAAGTAGCAGGGCACTGCAAGCAGAATTACATAGCTGTGGCTCAGTATCCGTTCACTTTTGATGCCACTGAAAGCTGATGACACACAAGATCACAAAGTGCCACCATTGATGGCCTGTGTGAGATGAGGTGTGCATTAATACAGTGCTCTTAGATACTTAATGTAGAAGCCATATAGCCAAAAGGTTTGCTTATTGACCTGTTTCCTTTGCTTCTCTATTTTTGAATGTTTCTCTTAATTTTTCCTCTATTTGTAGTCTTCAGCTTATTCTTTTCATAAGCCATTCTACACATGTCATACTCTTCAAAGGAGCTCTAATTGTGGCATTGTAATTTAATTTGCTTTGTTCACAGTAGTGACGTTCATTTCCTAGTAATTTTCCCCTAGTTTAGATGTTTTGTGATACCAAACATGATTCAGTCATCAAATGAAATTCACTAAATTCATTACCATTGTCTCAGCTCATTTTTTCAGGAAGATAAACATCATTATAATCGTTAGGACCCTTTGCCTAGTTAAGAAAAGGTTATGAACAAATACCAATTTCTTGGCTCAGAGTAAATCTTGACTTCAGTGATGAGATGAAGTTTTTCTCCCCCCCCATTAAAAACTGAAACATGTTCTAGATTTTCAATACGTATTTCTTTGTAGTATTCTACCTCACCAGACTTCATAGGTTCATAGGTGTGTATTAGGCCAATGGCCCTGAAGCCTTTACAAGCCTAGCTCATAGAAGTGCCCTGGCATCATGCTGCCGTTAGTTCGCAGTGCCTCTATCAAATAGAGCCACTGGAGTGATCCCCGGGGTGAACTTTCTATTTCCCATCCACTCATCAAGATTTCTCTAGGAAAGGGCCAGTGAGGTGCTCTGCTTGACATGTATGGGAAGTCTATTCCAGAGCATGGGCAGTCCCTGGGTCATGGATATTTTGCTTAATCAGGAACAAATCACATTTTTGAATCCACAGTTTTTGCAGTTGTCAGACAAATTATCCCTTTTTTTCTTTTTTAACAAGAAACCTCTTTATTGCGTTATCACTTATGATATCACTTATAAGCATTACATTTATAGAAATGAAAATAAACGTTATTGATATTTTCAGTTTCAGACATTGTACATCCCATATACTCTTTTGTATACAGTCATTTTCAATTGAACATTATATATCTCATTGAATTACTGCCTTCCCTTAAACCTCATTCTTCCTCCAAAATGTTATTCATGTATTGTTCCCACAATTCCCATTTTTGTTCTTTCCCTTTAGTCCCCACTTCCAAGTTTTTAGACTTTAATTTCCATTTTTTTAGTAATTGCTTTTTGACCAATTATCTTTTTTATATCATTTGAAGTATTTTCATCTGAAAGAACAGATAACTTTTCTTAATACACTTTTGACGCACTAACATTTGATCTGCTAAGGATGTTTAGTCTTTCTAGCTGTTAGGACTCTGGCACTCCACACATGTTCAGCTCAGTGGATATAACATTCCTAAGCTGCATATAAGCACCTCCTCTTCCCATGATACCCAATATCACATCTCTCAGTTTTCTACTGCTGAAAACATTTATTAGGAACCTGATGACCACGGGGCACTTATTTTGTTCAGGATGAAGAAAATCTTGTCCTGTCTGTCTTTGACAGATGTGGAGTATAGATCAGCAATCTTTGCCACATGATTTCTTCTCTTTTTAACTTTTGCTTCCATTTTGAGATCTTTCTGTAGTTGTGCATTTCTGGAACTTATCCACACTTTCATTTGTATCGTTTTGGCTCTCAAATATCTGACTTTGGTCACGCAAGTCTTAAGCTTGACGGACCTTTTTTGGTTGTTTATAAGCCACTGTAGTTTTATGCTTGTGCCATATTTTCAGTTAGAATTTCACTTTTGTAGTCCTTATGGGTTATTTTTTTAATATTTCATTTCTTGCATTTATGCTTTTCTGTCACACACATATGGGTGGACAAAAATCCTGTAGTGGATTCCTCCCCAGCATTTCCACTTCCTGTGATTCCCAATAGCTTCATTGAGTTTCAAGCCTATCCTGTTACCTGCTCAATTTCAGGTGCAGTGTGTTGTTTTTTTTTTTTTTATTAACATCACACACAGCATAGAGACGTGAGTACACATTCAGTTATAAAACAGGAAACAAATGATTACAACTTTTTTTCCTTTATATACATTATAAAGTTACGATTTTTGTCTAAATTTATTCAGTTTAATATTATGTAGATTGCTCAAGTCATGCCTTCCCTGAAGTATCACTCCTCTTGAACATTCATCTGTATGTACTCTTCCCAAGGACTAAATTTTTTTATGTAGTTTATTCACTCACTTTAGTTCTCCCCTCTGGTTATTTTATCTCTTGAACAGCATTCAATAATACATAAAACATCAACAATTCTGTTACAGTTGTTTTTATTGCTGAATTCCATTTCTCTAGTAATATTTTATGCTGCCAGCAGTATACACAGTAAGGCCCAACTGTTTCTATATCCAGCTGAAAAGAATAATTTCCTCAGTTAAAATAATTTGCTTCCTCAACATTTCTGACAAAATAGCCAGTAGAAAATTTCTAAAGTCTGTCAGTTCATTACAGTTCCAAAAATGTTCCTAGGTACCCCTCTCCTTCCCATCACATCTCCAGCAATTACTGTGTACCTGTGGAAACATTTTCTGAGTTTTACCTGGGGTGTAGGCAGAGAGAAAGAAATAGGGGGATCCTAAGTGAAAGACCAGCACTGGTAAAGTTTTTAGTACAGTCTAGAACAGAAGCTGCTGTTAGAGATAATGAATAGACTATATACAGTATTACATGATAAATTTAAGAATCAATCCGAGGAAGTTGGAAAGGATTGGGAAGAGATGCTGGATAAGCAATTCACAAAGAAACAATGGGGGATATATGTACGACTCCCAAATATGCAACAAATTCTAGAAGATTTAGAATCTTTGTTTGGAAGAGTTTACATAGATATTTTTAGACCCCAAATAGCCTGCAAAGAATTTTCCTCGGGTAGATAGCAAATGGTAGTGTGATGGAGAAGGAAGAGGTAATTGGGAACATCTTTTTGGGAGTGTAATGAGTTGTCAGACTTTAAAGATTCCTTGTAGACTACTCTATCAGAAATACTAGATGAGCAAATTAGTATAACTAAGGAAATGATTCTTTGAGCTACAATACAGAATCTGAATTGCCTAGACATAGTAACTCCTTTCCAAGTCTAATTATGGTGGCTGTCTTAAAAACAGCTTCTAGAAAATGGAAATCCAAAGTCTAACTGTACTAGACGTAGTGAATATAGTAACAGAGATGACACAACTGGAAATGGGATCTTTAGGAAAGCAGGAGCAAATTACATAGAAAATAGAAATTGTGGGAACTATATATGCGAACGAGGTTTAAAAATGCAGTATTTGAATGAGCTGTGTAATGTTTGACTGACCATGACTTGATAGATTATAAGTGATGTATAATGTCTACAGCTAAAATATATCAATATGGTGTGTTTTTCATGTATATAAATGTATGCCTATGCCATAAGTGATAATTTAATAAAGATGTTTCTTGTTAAAAAAAAATAAATAAATAAATAAATATATATATATATATATATATATATATATATATATATATATATATATATATATATATTACTTGGGGTATGAAAATACCAATGCAAACACTTTCATGAAGAAATCCTAAACCTTCTAGATTGCGTTGCATACTTGAGAGCATACAGATATCCTCCCATTCTTTTTTAGGAAATGAGAATGGAAAGATCATATACAGTATGCCCCAACCGTGGTTTCAGTTATCTCTGGTTCGAAATAAAGGGTGAAGCTGATCATGAGACTCGTGAACTACACATACGTAATGTATTTACTTTTGCTCGAATTGTTGTTGCACTCTCCACTACTGTTTGTCCGAGCATATTAAAACTATTGTTACCCAAGTAAATGGCTTCTAAAGCCAAAGCCAAAAGAGTATTTGAAGTGCCAACCAATAGCGAAAAAGTGAGAATCCTCAATATGATCAAAATAGAAAAAAATTTGTGGAGATTGCCAAGCTGTATGGAAGAATTAGTCTTCGATACGTGAAGTGTTGAAGAACAAAGATAAAATTCATGCCAGTTTTTCTGTTTCACCCCAGTCCACAAAAGATGTTGGTACAGTGCGATAAGGTGCTACTCAAGGTAGAAAGAGTTGAATCTGTGGGTGGAAGATGTGATTAGAAAAAGGGTGCCTATTGACTGTAACATGTTATGGCAAAAAGCACTGAGCTTATACAAAGACATGTGGCCACAGTATGAAATGGTAGATGAAGGAACTAAGCAAATTGCAGCAAGCATGGGTTGGTTGCATGGATTCAAAATGAGGTTTAATTTAAAAAACATAAAAATTACAGGAGAATTTGCATCTGCTGATGAGTGTTGCTGCCGTGTTTCCAGCAGAGTTTAAACAAAATCATTGAAGAGCACGGTTATCATCCTAAGCAAGTTTTTAATTGTGACAAAACCGGCCTCTTTTGGAAGAAAATGCCCGTGAGGACCTACAGCCACAAAACTGCGAAACACGCACCAGGCTTTAAAAGATTTAAGGAGAGATTCATTCTGCTACTGTGTGGCAAAACGGCCAGCATATGATCAAACCTGGTGTTTACCGAGCAAAGAATACACGTACTCTACAAAACAAAAACTGTCTGCCCTTCATTTGGTAACACAGCTCCAAGTCACAGCCGTGTTATTCACAGAATGGTTTCATCAGCGCTTTATTCCTGAAGTGAAGAAATACTTGGCGAAGGAACAGTTACTATTTAAAGTGTTATTAATAACTAATAATGCGCATTGCCCCCTTACTCACGCGGCATCAAAGATATAAAATGTCCAAGTGCTATTCTTGCCACCAAACACAACCTCATTGCTTCAGCCACTCTATAAGGGTATCATTAGATGCATGAAGGCCTCATATTCTCTGCAGGTATTAGATATGATTCTTGCAAAGATTGATGCCTCCCCTGAAGTTGGAATTATAAACTGCTGGAAATCATTCACAATTGCTGATGCAGTTGCCTTTTAATAAGGAAGCAATGAGTGCATTAAAACCAGAAAAGGTAAGAGCATATTGGAAGAATTTTGTGGCGTGATGCCATGATTTCTAAGGCTTCTCTAAATCGAATCGGAGGTAAGAAATATAATTAAAACAGCACGACAAACCAGTGGCGAGAGATTTGTCGGTATGATAGAAGTGTGTAAAATCATATTGAAGGACATTGCGAAATGTTGACAAATGAGGATTTAGACCTCCATTAAATTTTCTACAGAAGACCACCACAACAATGAAGAAACTGAACAAGAACCACAATGACGAAGAAACTGAACAAGAACCAGCAGCATGGACACTTGAAAAATTAGCTGCAGTATTTCAAATGGCCCAGACTTTTAAGGGAATAGATAATTGATTACAACCTAGTGATGGAATGCAGTATTAAAGTTACTCATAAAATAACGGAAGCCTTGGAACCTCTGCAGAATTTGTTCCATGAGTTCAAAAGGCAGAAGCGACAGCTTCCTGTAACAATTTTTTTTTAAAATCCCCTGCCTTCGGCATAGTCTGCTGACATTATCCAGCCATTGGCATCTTCATGGGCTGTGCAATAACAATCAAAATACTGTATGTAAATGCTAATATTATCTTTTAACTTTTTATAATATTTCACTGTCCTCCAATGAGACAGCAGCATTACAGTTAAAGTAGTGGGGGTTGTAACATCTGAATTTCCTAATATCGGTAAAGAAATCCTTGTGGTGGTCTTTGATTGCAGTGGCAACCTTAAACTCAAATGGAGTCATGTACATGTAGTTGAATGCATAGATATAATATGGTACATCCAGATGCATTGCATGTTTAAATTGTAAAAGATGTAAAGTTGGCATTAACAGCATGTCCTGAACTTAGTTTTGCTTTACTGAAGTAGACCTTCAAGCATGTTTTCAGAGAAAAGATATCAGGCTGTACAATACGCATTAGCATAGGTCAAGACTCAGCATATTTCACAGAGCAAAAGTAAAATAGCAATAGTTGAAATGAGAGTAAAATCCAGAGACATGTGTAGTGTTGTGGTGGTTTGATTTGTAGTCCCATTTGTGGCTTCTCATGTTGTCAAGTAAATGATATAAAACTGGCTTTAGAGTAGAATACTCAGAAGGCTATGAACCATAGTAAAGTAGAGTGGCATATGGTATTATGTGCAATTATAAGGGTTTTGTAGAAGTTTTACTGCTATCTACAGTTTCAGGTATCCACAGCAGGCTCTGGAACCAGTTACCTTCAGATACAGGGGAGGGGGCTATACTGTACAACCTTGTCTAACCTTTTCTGATTGATTCTCATAGGTATCATGCTTGCTGTACTAATTATCCCTTTATTTACTGCACCTTCTGTTCTAGACTCAAATATAAAGTCAGCCAGAAACAGTCTTTCATTTAACACTCCCGATCCCTTTCTCTGTGCCAATACTCTTATCAGTCCCTAGTAGGGATGTCTGTCTCCAACATGCAGTCCAATCTTGTGCTTGTCCACATCCCAAAACATGACTTTTTCCTCTCTCTGTATATGCTTCCAATACCATGGCTTCTCTACTATTATTTCAATAAATTTCAGCTCCTTCTTTCCTGTTTTCTGTGCCCCTGCTTACCTATTGGTAAAAATCTCATTCCTCCATCCCTCTATTGGTGTAGTTCTTAACATATGTTCTGCTATTTTGTACATGTAATTTTCTGTATGGTTGTTATTGTTCATCAACTTAACTGCCTTCATACAAAATTGTCTCTTCTTATTTTGTGCCCTACCATTCCCCTATTTCAACATAATTTCTTTCCGTTTTAATTTGTGGTCTTCTGTGTGTGCTACACACATGAGCATTAACTGTTTAGCTCCAAAGTATCTCATTAAAGCTGGTAATGTTAAACCACCTTGTTCTGTGACGAGAAACAACTTATCCCACTTAACTGTTACCCTCCTTTCCTTCTGAAATTCCTTCAATTCTTTATTGTGATCCACAGCTTCTCCACTAGTCGATTAAAAGTATACCTGACCTGTACACAATACTAAGGAGACTAGAAACATTTTCATGGCTTCAATCTTAATATCTATAGCCATTGTCAAGAGCTTCTACATTTCACTTTTTGTAAATTTTTAGGCTGTTCTCACATTCCTAAACTGCCATATTAGTATCCTTTTCAATCCAGACACCCAAGTACTTCATCTTATGTCTCTGTAAATGAGTATTGCTGAACCAATTTATGCACAAGAGCACAGTTTACTGCATATAGCCTTTGATTTATTCTGTTATTTTATATCCTGAAAAAACTTGAACCATCTCATGGTATTATATAGTACTGAAACATCCTTTTCTGAATTTATGAAAAACAAAATTTCATCTGCAAGTAAGGCTAATTTTTCTTGAGTACCATACCAGTTATACCCTTAAATTTTTGAGTCCCTTCATTTCTTTACCGGTGGCTCTTGTGTATAAAGCAAATAACAGAAGTGGACAACAGCCCTGACTAGTACCTTCATTCAAACTCAGCTTGTCAGAGAGGAACCCTCCTATCTTGATTTTTCGCATTGATGCTTCATATGTCTTCCTAATTAACATCATTCTGTTGGGAAATGCAAATGCTGCTATTGCCCTACTCATAAAATCCCAGCTAACTCTATCAAATACCTTATCTGCATCAAGATCTACCAACAATAATGGGGTCTTATTGCACTCTTCTTCTCTATGAGTTATCTTTAATTTGTTAATGTTGTCAAGTGTTTGTATCCTCTCCACAACTCCACAAAGCCACATTGATGTATATGTATCAGTTTTGGCAACACCCTAGCCATTCTGTTAGCTAGTGTAGATATGAGTGCTTTATAGTCATCGTTCAAAATTGAAACTGGTTTATATGAAGATGGATTTAAAAGTTCTTTGTCCCGTTTGAGTAGTATGGCTATCACAGCTTTCTTTCAAGATTCTGGTACTGTCCCTCCTTTTTAAAATATTGTTAAACGAAACTTTCTAGATCTTTTTTTTTTTTTTTACTTTTTCCCTCCTAACTTCCTCATTTTCACAGGAGTACCATCTATTCCTGGAGACTTGCCTGTTTGACTATGCATTGCCATTTTTACTTCAGTATCTCCCATCTTGGCTATTAATTCTTGAGCCTCATCTTTCTCTGACATTGGCATATTTAAGTTTTAAGTAAATGTTTCCATTTGTGTCGTTTCTTGGTTCTCCTGTTTTTCTGCTTTGTACAGATATTCAAAGAATTTCCAAAATATCTCTAATACCTCTATAGGATATGTGGTTATTTTCTAGTCATAGGCTCCTTTAGCTTGGCAACACCCCTGTTTTCTATTGCCTAAGGTGTTGTGCTAATATTTTTGTGCTTTGGGGTTGTTATACAAAAAATGTCTGACAAATGCTGGTGGTGTGTTGGGAAGAAAGATGCAACTTGGAACATGTATTTTGGTAGTGTATTGTGCTGGCAGATTTTAAAAATTCCCTAAAGATTACTCTGTCAGAAATATTGGGGAGCAAATGGTTGTAACTAAAGGAAATTGGGGCTGAATTGTCTAGGTGTAGTTAGAATTTATGTTGAATTCTACCAGCTGCCCCAAAAAGCAATTATTAGAAACCTGAAATCAAAAGCTAAACCAACTATATTTGAAGTGCTGAAAATTGTGAAAGAGGTAAACAAACTGGAAACTGGATCTTTAGAAAAGGAAAGGTGCAAATTACATAGAAATAAATGGAATCTATTTTGTACATATTATTCCAACAATGTCCTGGAGGAGTAAGGTTTAAGGGAATGCAGGAATTTTTATAATTTATGGGATGTTAGACTAAAGAGTTATTGTAAAGAAAGTTAATCTATATGTAATGTGTAATGTTTGTAAATGAAAAAAAAAGTTAATATATTTTCTCTTTTTTTTTTTTCCCGTTTCTTCAAATCTTTTGGGCTTCTAATACCATGACAGGAATAGACCCCAAATATGATTAAAGTTCATGAAATTAGTATTGTTTCAATCTTTGTTAGCCAGAAGTGCTCTTCGCAGCACCTGCTGTGTGTCCAGTAATGACTCCTCCTGGAATTCGCATGGAGTTGCATGTATCAGTAACGTATTCAAGTACGATTGTAAATTCTTTTTTTATAAAACCCGTTGCTCCTGCTACTGTTGGAACTGTCTAGGTGTCCTTCTTCCACAAATCCTGGTATTTTATGACTTTGTCTGTACATAAGACACTTTATTTGCTGGGGGTAGCAATTTCAATGATCAGTGCTACTTTTCTCTTTTCATGGACTACTATATCTGGTTTTCTTGCATCTCTTTTTTGAACTATTGGTAATGGGTGATCCCATGTGATATAAACTTCATCATTTTCTGTAATGCTTTGTGGTTGATGTTTCCAGTGTTTTTCAACTACTTCAGTATTATAATGTTTGCAGTCCCCAAAGCAACAGTCTTGCTACATTATTATGCCTTTCAGTATACAGTCTTCTGCCATATTACAACGAACAACGAGCTGTGTGACTGTTTCCAGTTCTGTTTTATAAAACCTACATTTGTCTATTTCTCCCACATGTTCAATGGACTTTGTAAACCAA
The DNA here is from genome assembly GCF_019279795.1 of Protopterus annectens. Lineage (NCBI taxonomy): Eukaryota > Metazoa > Chordata > Ceratodontiformes > Protopteridae > Protopterus > Protopterus annectens. The sequence goes on along the minus strand of NC_056732.1, from coordinate 1,038,056,319 downwards.
TGTGTACATAGTCCACTGTCTTGGGCTGCCAGTTTTAACCTTTTATCTTTGGGTCTACATTCACCTCTCCTTAATCATGCCTGCATTTGATCCTGATCAACATGAGGTTGTTCCAAGAGTTTTCTGTACTTGCAACTATATTTATGCATTTCCACATTTCTTGCCTTCTCATCTGATCCTTCACTTTATAGTCTTTTGTTTTTTGGCACATTCATTTGCTGCCTAACTTTTATCTACTTCTGGTTTGATTTCCATTGCCGCTTGATGCTGCTATGCTTCTGCAAAACTAGGCATGGAAGTCAACTTAGACTTATTCTCCTCACGGTTCAACACTTTCACTACATTTGGGTCTTGAGTTCAGCAGATATGTATACAGTTCCATAATTGCAGATCTGAACATGTAATCAATTTCAAGGAGGCCCATACCTCCTTCAGAATGGGAAATATATAGTCTTGGTATGCACCGATTTATAAATCACTTAATGAGCATGAAGCATCCTTCTTGTTTTCCTGTCTAACCTATCCAACACCTTTTGGGGCCAGTCAATCACTCCAAAACTGTAAGTTAGGAAGAGTAAATTGGTTTATAGCTTGAACTTTGTCCCTAGATGTCAGCGCTGTTTTCAGTATGAATTTAAGTCTTCTAAAATGTTCCATACTGAGTTTTATTTGCATTTGTTCATGTTTTATTGTTTATCTTATCAATTCCCAAATATTTGTACACTCCCTCTTGCTCAAGTTCTTTTATATCACATTCCTGTTCCAAACTGATATTTTCTTTCTGCTGCAGATTTCCTGCTTTAAACATTATACATTTATCAAGACCAAGTTACATTCTTTTATTATCTGAAAAAGTTTTGACCACTTGCAGTTATGCTTTCAGTTCCTCATCTGATAAACTGTACAGTTTTAAATCATCTACAAAAAGAAGATAAGTCTTTATACTTTGTTTTCTGGGAGCCAAATCATAGCCATGACCTAACCTGTTAAGTAGACCGCTTAATGGGTTAAGGGCAAGAAAAAAGAGCAGCGGTGACAGAGTCAACCGGGAATATCCCCCTTTGGATTTTTATCCCTGGAGTAATAATATGATCTTTATTATGGCTTCACTACAAAGTGGTTTGCCAGTGTTTCATGGTTGCTGTAATGTAATTGATCAGTGTAGGGTGTATCTTGTACATTTTTAAGTACTCTTTTTATCCATGAATGTGGGTTACTGTCAAATGCTTTTTTGTAGTCTGTCCATGCCATACTTGATTATTCCCTTTTTTATAGTTCTCCATTATGACTTTGACAACAAATGATTCTTTATTCCAAATGACTTTCTTTGCCATGATTGAGTTTTCTTCTAAATGAATATAAACTCTGTTGGCATCAATTTCAGTTTATAGTTTGTACATCATTGGAAGGCAAGTTATTGGCCTGTAGTTTTTAGGATAGCTTGCAGATTAATTCTTGAGTAGGAGTATTTCTTTTCCTGTCAACCAGGCTGGTGTCTGTTTGGGGTGTGCATTTAAGTAGTCACGTAAAGATGTTAATACTTTTAGTCAGAAGTTAGGTACTGCATCTGGGCCTGGAGTTTTCCAGTTAGGAGCTTTTCTAACATTATTTCAATCTCTCTGGCTGTTACTTCATCCCGTTTCATGTCCTGTACCTTTGAACTGCTTCTTCTTTCTTTTACCACTTCTGTCCATTTAGCATCTTTATGTTGTTCCACACGATCTTCATAGATCCATCAACCCCTTTTTCCCATTTTGCACATGGGGTCGGGGTGTCACTTCTGCAGTGGCAGTCATCTTGAGCCAAGTTTACACCGCTGGGTGGCTTGCCCTGCTGCTGTAGTTGATTTTCACCACTCACACACGCACACTCTCACCTACAGCCAATTTAGAGTGTTCAGTCCACCTACTGCATGTCTTTGGAATGTGGGAGGAAACTGGATCTATATAGATATTTCTCCAAAATGTATCTCTTTCTTCCTTTTTTGGTGGTGTTTCAATTCCTTTTGCCTTGTTTGCCAATTCTCATCAATAAATTGCTTATTTTGTACTTTTTCCATTATTTATCTGCATATCTTCTAAGTTTTTCTGTCTGTGCTGATATTTTTAGTTTAGTATTTGCAATAGTGCACAATAGATCTGATCTGTTCTGATGCTAGGCAATACTTTTATCACGTCTATCTTTGAGTATTTTTGTTGATCTGTTCCCTCTTTGGTACTCTTCAAACATTGACACTTCTTGACTTAATTGCTTTATATTTTCTCTGTTCGATACTTCCATGATGGCATTAGATTGCTCCCCTTCTTTTCACTTACAACCCTGTGTTTTTGCGGTAAGACTTTCTGTTTATTAATTTAGCTGCGCCGTAATTTAGCTGCACAGTAATATATTCTATTTACTTCTGTTATATTGCATAAATCTCACTGGACAGTCCTAATTACTGTGTTAATTTGTTTTATCAAACTTGTAACTTTTGGGTTTTATTGACGTTCTGTAGTCTATTTCTTTCATTGATCTTTATATGTCCGTCCATCTCTATTAAATCAAGCAACACATGTAGATCATTTTCTTCTAAACTGAGGGCACATTCTTTGTTCTCCATTTCCTGCGGGCATTCTATAGAACGTTCCAGAACATCTTCTGTGCCACATTCTGTTCAGTTTCATTCTGTGTCATTTGTTGCCCTTTCATATAGAATTCACTGGGCTATCGATCCACAACATTGACTGAGTCAGAGTTGCCACAGTTTCCTTTTTGTTCCCTTGCTGTGCGACTCCCAACTGAACATTTGTACTGATTTCCAGTGGAAGGCTGCAAATTATCTTCATATGGCAATTTATCAGAGGTTTCCCTTTCGTCTGGTGTCTCCTTAATTTGGGGATCCATTGCTTTGTCCTGCTGTGATATCTGAGTTGTATTTTCTACACAAAATCCTTCACTTAGCAGGTAATTCTCTATTAATGTATGTGTGCGTATGTCTTAGGTGATAATTTAATAGAGGTGTACTTTCTTAACAGTGACCTTTCTAAACTTATGTATATTATTCAAATATCGCCCTTAGTTTTCCTTTAGCACTCAACAATTGCTTCTCTCCTTGTTTTGTAAGATTTCCCTTCATCTGCTTTATTTTAACATTTGATATTCCCTCAAAATTCTTATTACTTAATGACTTGGAATATGCTTCCTCATTTAAGGACACTCTGCAACTATCAACAGATATAATATGATACCTAGATATCGTTACATCTCTATAGTAACTGACGTCAGGCTGATGTAAATATTGTATATAGTTTAAAATGTTATATATAAAATACTATGGAAATTTCAGAATATCTGAAAATAAAAACTGAGTAAAATTCTTATTACTACTTTTCATATCACTTTATTTTATCTTTTCTACAATGTTTTTACATTTCACCTTCATTTTATCCCCTCTTCAGCTATCCCTTCTGAAGAAGTTTGAACATTTCCCTAACAACTCTTGGATCATTTTCACTCGCTAGCCCTTAAAATCCTCCCATTATAAATAAGTAGGAAAGTGCCACTGTCTTATTTTTTAAGTGATTACTTTGCATCTTTATCTTGGTCTTTATTGACACATGGTCTGAAGTAGTTATTGGATGTGTTTCAAAACTGTCAAATCATACGCTTATGTCTAATCTAGCCCATTTATTGTACCTTGAAGAATAAGATGCAACTTCTGTCTGGATTCCTGCAAGTAACTTTACATATTCCATTTCAACTATTCTCATATATTTCTCCAGAAGTCTACCCTGTTTTGTTAGTTTCCCATATAGGCACACCTGATACGTACTCACTCTCTCGTATCTGTTTCCAGTCCCTGCACACAAATAATCTTCCCTGCTACCTGTCCTATAATTATCTTAAGTTCCATGAGTAGCAATTTTAATGGCTTGAAGAAACAATCCAGTGTAATCCTCCTTCCTTTCCCAACAACCTTCCACAACTTTACACTTGTCTTTTTCCTCCCTCTTCTATTACTATTGGAACCCCTCTTATTAATTAATATTTTATATATATATATATATATATATATATATATATATATATATATATATATATATATATCCCTCTTTTCCTTTATCATTTCTGGAATCTCTTCTTAGTCAAATCCACATAACTTCATTTCTAAGTCTGTCTTCTGTAACATTTCTGTTTGTACTGTACACTTTTTAATATAATTTAATACAGTTTTTGCTTCTTCCCCATACTTAAAATGCCATTCACATTCCAAATTTGACTGATATGGTAGTCATTCTGATAAGATGCTATTACTTTCACATATACTCAAAAAATGTCATGTAAAATATGTTTCCATCGTGTAAATTGAGGGCATCCATTCTTATTTGGCAGGGCGAACTTGGATGCACTTGCAGCTTCTCATTTCTATTTAAACCCATATCACATTTCCCAAACATTTCATTTCAATAAAAACATTCCCAAAGCCAAAACAATGTTCCTTTAATTTTTAATCCCCCAACCATTTTTATCTGGCAGTAAAACACACAGCTGTACAAGTTTTCCAAAAATGAAAACTATTCTTCCATATATGGGCAGATATCCCAGACAGACACCTGCACCCACATGCTTCACTCATTCTGAATGTAGGTTCACTCATGATTATCATGCATGCTAGACCCTGTGTTCATTCTGCACTTTTACCGTCATTGTCTTGTTCCATCTCAGTTACCTTCTCAGATTACAAAAAAAAAAATGTGCATACTCTCAAGAGTTATGGCCTTAAAAAGTACAGTGACTCTCATTAAATTAATTGTGTATGGTTAGGATTCATACTGATGTGGTTATATCTAGTAGGGATGCATCTGCTTGTGTTCTGTTCATTGTAATAGATTTCATTTATTTTCACTGAGCTACCTGTCGCTACTTTAAGTCATTACTTGTTTTATTACATATGCATGTAGACAGTATAGACAGTGTGTTTACCATTTGCAGAGTTCTGCTAGCAGATGAGATTAAAAAAAAAAATTACATTCCTATTTTCACTGCCATTAACAACATAAAACTTCACCTCCAACTGACATTTAGAATATCTGTGCATTCTGTAAATAACTTTTTTACAATTTTACATGCAGAGACTATTTCACAGGGTCCCAAAGGAGTTGAGGCTTCCGCTGCAAAAAACCCTACCCCCTCTGACAGAGATTCTAGGGCACTGGATAGATGGGGAAAAAAGGTTTACACAGCTGCTACCCTGGCTATAAGGGCCTTAAACTGTCAGTTTCATATGCTCAAATATCAGCAACATGTCATGGCATTGCTTAAACAGAAAATGTTGTTAAACTCTGAATGTGCAGAAAACAAGGAAATGCAGGATTTATTGCATGCAGCTGAACAAGTTGGAAAGCATACTTTACAATGTGGTTTTGATTCTTTGTAGGCCTCCTGCAGGTGCACAGTTACAGGTTCTGTAATTAGGAGACATGCGTGGTTAAAGGAACAAAATCTGCCTGATTATGTGAGTTAAATTATTAGATGCACCTTTACAGCATGATACTTTGTTTGGTGTTAAGGCAGAAGAGGTGTTAAAGAAAATGGAGGGCAAAGCTAAATCTATGCAAACTGTCAAAGATTTTTTACAAGTACAGCCACCTAGGTTTAGTAGACACTGGCCTGCAAAGAAGTGGTCATTTCCTGTGTCAGACAGACCTCAAAGGGGCAGATCCAGATGCCCTAGAGGCAGATCCCAGGCGCAAGGTTCATACAGGTCAAAGCAATGGGGTGCTTCTACCACCAAAGTTGGAGAAGACAAATGACAACCTTATAGGAAACAGTCCCAATGACTTCCCCCTGCCTGCACCAAGCACTTATCTCCTGGCAGCACCCTTAGGGGGAAAATTAGCACTTTTTTCTCAAAATTGGCACATTATAACCCAGGACAAATGGGTTCTAAACATAGTGTCACAAGGCTACAAGTTCCATTTCCATACCCTGCCAAAGGCAAACGGCTGGCCAGATCTGCCAAAAAATCAATGGGCAGAGGCACAAAAGCAAGTCTCATCCCTCATGGACATGGGGGCCATTCAACAAGTACCAGAGGAAACGCAGGGACAAGGATTTTACTTGACTGTTCTTGGTACCCAGAAAGGACTAGGCCTGGAGACCAGTACTGGACCTAATTTATTCTGAACACATTCCTGGATATACCAAAATTCAGAATGTTAACTTTGCAGCAGCTTCTGCCCATGCTGGGCAAGAATTCTTGGCTTGTGACTTTAGACCTAAAAGAGGCATACCTGCATGTCCCAATCAGACAATCATGCAGAAGATACCTCAGATTCAAGGCTGGCTCAATGCACTACCAATTGTCTGCACTGCCCTTTGGCTTATCTACTGCGCCCAGGTTCTTTACAAAGTGCCTGGCACCAGTAATTACATTCTGTAGACAAAGAGGAATACAAATAAATCCTTACTTGGACGACTGTCTAATTCAAGCAGAGAACAGGGACATTCTTCTTCAACATCTGGCGTTTGTGTAAAGACTTCTAACATGTCTAGGGTACACAGTCAACGAAAAGAAATCAAAACTAGTACCCTCTCGAGATAATATTCCTGGGTGCAAGCTTAAATACAACTGCCCAGGTGGCTTATCTCACGCCAGACAAAGGCAATTGACTACCTGTTTCAGGATGTTGGCAACAAAGGCCCAGTTATTGCAAGAAAAATTCTGCAGGCTTTGGGCTTCATGGCATCCTGCATCCTACTAATTCCATATGCAAGACTGCATATGAGGAAACTTCAATGGTACCTAAAAAGTGTTTGGACTCAACATTGCCACAGCCTGGAGACAATGATTACTCTCATTCCCTGCCTGCAACAGGAGTTTTGATGGTGGGCGAAGGCTTGTCACCAGAACAAGGAACAGCCATTCACATTACCCCCAGTCAGGCAGACACTAACAACGGATGCATCAGATTATGCCTGGGGGGGCCCACATGGCAGAAAGATGCATTCAGGGTATATGGTCCTCAAACCAAATGCATCTACATATCAATCGGAAAGAGATGCTAGTCGTTCAAAATGCCCTGACAGCCTTCAAGGACCTACTTCATCCGGGACAACTACTGATTTAAGACAGACAACACCATGGTCATGTGGTATATAAACAAGCAGGGGGGCACACATTCTTACCCCCTTTGCAGACTAGCTATGACATTGTGGGACACAGCTCTGACATACCAAGTACATTTGCAGGCACAATTCCTGCCAGGAAAGGAAAATACTCTGACAGACTAACTAAGCAGAAACCTCATGGATCCTCATGAGTGGCAGCTGGATCCACAAGTCTTCAGCATGATAGCAAGGAAATGGGGATGCCCGGACATAGATCTGTTTGCCTCCCCTCACAGCTACCAACTAAAAAGATTCTGCACAAGGACTTATCACAGACAAGCATGGAAAATGGACGCCCCGTTGGTATATGCCTTTCCTCCATTGCCACTCCTCCCCAAGGTACTCCTAAAGGTCAGACAGGAGAAGCCAAAGATGATACTGATTGCCTCAGACTGGCCCCGCCAGTACAGGTATCCAATCCTAAGGAACTTGTCTCAATGCCCAGCTTGGACCTTACCTCAAATACCCCATCTACTGTCCCAACAAAACAATTGGATCCTGCACAGCCAACTCAGGGCTTTAAACCTGGCAGCATGGTGGATAATGTAATCATACAAAACACACCTCTCAGTAAAACTGTGTTGGATGTCAGTTTGGAGGCCAGAAGGCCTAGTACTAGAAAATCTTATGCTGGAAAATGGAAGAGATTCTGTGCTTGGAACCAGGCACAAGGAACTGATACAGCTGTACCAAATATTCATCAGATTTTGCAATACTTAACTGAGATGATGGACAAAGGCCTATCTTTTTCATCAATTAAAATTCATGCCTCTGCCATTTTGGCTCATTACAATACAGAGCCACCAATCTTTTCTCATCCTTTATTAAAGCAGTACCTCAGAGGAGACAAAAATATAAGGCCTCCAAGGAGATCACCAATACCTGCATGGCACCTCAACTATGTCTTGGAAAAGCTCACCCTGCCTCCTTTTGAACCAGCTGCTACTAAAGTTTTTATCTTGGAAAACAGCTCTGCTCCTAGCAATAACTTCTGCAAGACGAGTTTGAGCTGCAGGCACTCATGGCTGTGGAACCCTTTATCATGTTTTATCCAGACAGGGTTTCTCTGAGGACAAACCCGACATTTATGCCTAAAGTGGTGTCCAGTGTAGCTCTTAACCAAACTATTCATCTGCCAACTTTTTATCCAAATCCACAGAACAAGGGGGAGAGAATTCTACATTCCTTGGATGTACGCAGACTGCTTTGATTCTACTTGGACAGAACCAAAGTTTTCAGGAAGACACAGCAATTACTAGTGGCATATGCTGCAGGATCACAAGGAAAGTCTATCTCAAAGCAGACAGTTTCAAAGTGGATAGACAACTGCATTCGTTTCTGCTATTTTAAACATGGCAAGCCAGTGCTTAAGGGCATTAGGCCACATTCAACCAGAGCCACAGCCACTTCAGCAGCCTTTCTCAGGGGAGTACCAACCAAAGACATTTTAGAGGCTGCTACTTTGGAGTACACTGCACACCTTTACAAAGCACCATCATCTGCCACTCTACTCTAAATCCAGGGCAGGCTTTGCCACTGCAGTTCTGCAGGGCCTCATAGCCGCTCCTAATGCTGTTTAGCTCCAGCCTCCCAACCATAGCTTTGGGACTCTACCCAAATGCAATGACTGCAACAGTGAAACACGAAGAACATAATGCAGGTATGTACACTTACCATAAATGTAGATGTTCGAGTGTATTCACTGTTGCAGTCCAGGTTACGCACCTGCCACCCCCCTTTTTTCTGCTGGAACTTATCTTTCCTTCTTTGATTTATACAACCTATATGGTGTATTTGCTTGTAGATGAAGGTAAAGTTTATATCGGTGTATGTATTTATAATATATATATATATATATATATATATATATATATATATATATATATATATATATAAATTTTGGCTACCCTTTTAAGGGGGCACCTGACATCTGGAGCAAGAAAAACTGAAGAAAATGGCGTCTGCTGATTCTTTTATACCCCTGACGTCAGGGAAGGGGCCACATCAGCCGACGCAGGACCCAAGACTTTGGAATGCAGGCCGACTGAGGGCAATCTGCCAACAGGATTACCCAAATATAATGACTGCAACAGTGAATACACTCTAACATCTACATTTATTGTAAGTTTACACAACTGTACTTTTCTTTTTCACTTCCTTATTTACTTAAGCATTAATGACAAAATGGAAAATTTATACTTTACGGACCACAACCAGTTTAAAATAATCCACAAAATTCAAGTCTTTATTCCTTCCCTTCTTCCCTCCACATCTTCCAGAAGCATAGTTGCATGTCCAAACTACATCTTAAAGAAATATCCCTTTACAGTTTTTTCCTACTTTCAGCCTCTTGCTGTTCCTCTTCATCCTCTTCTTGATCAACCAGCACCTCTCTTGTTCATATACAGTGTACTCCTTGTTTTTATCGTCGGCTCCTGGGCTTTTTTCTGTCAATCATTTTCCATTGCAACACTGGAAAATGTTGTACTGACACAAGTTCTGTCTGTGGGCTGTGCCATTATCAAAGGAATGAGAAGCAGCATCTCCTTCAGTTTGCTGGCTCACTTTTTGCTGGATAAACTTGATTTCCTCCTTTGCCTGTTCTGTATCCAAGAATGTCTTTGCCTCTTTTGAAAAAAATACTCCTGAAGATCTGTGGCTATAGCAACTTGAATCTCAACCCTGCCTCCCAACGCCCTCTGATTGTTGGGATAAACTCTTTTTTTCTCTTCTGCGTGGTGTTCACTGAATAATCATTATTCCAAACACTATGGTGTTCCAAATTGATAACTTGCCCTTCTACTGCAGTATTTTGTCAGGATCATCTCCTTCTGCTGATATGACTTTCTTTCCTACTAATGAAGACCTCTGGATATAGCAACTTGAATCTCAACCCTGCCTCTCAACACACTTATTCACGAACATTGTCGTATTTCAAATCGATAATACTTTACCCTTCTACCACAGTTTTTTGTCAGGAGCATTTCCTTCTGCTGATATGACTTTCTTTTTTCCTACTGTAGGTTTTGGCTTCTTTGTCATGGCCAAATTTGTTGCATAGATTAAATGTGTCCTTTCTATTTGTAATTGATTGTGTTGTGGAATACTGGTCCAGTTGCTTCATTTGTACTGTCTTAACATTAATAGAATCTGTTCATTCCTGTTTCTTGTGTACAGCAGAAAATCTCCACTTTTCTCTGTCTGCTGTGTCTTCTAGCTCTACTGTTTTGAAACGTTGTTCTTGAGGAGCTTCATTCTCAGCCAATCTTTCTTTCATTTCAACCTCTGGTTTCTGCAGTTTTATCAACTCTTCTGAATAGCCACTTAAAGCATTTTTCTAATGTTTCCAGCCTTTTGTCATTTGACTGTACATATTTCTCCAGTGTTTCACTTAATTTAAACACTTCTGAATCTGTTTAATTTACTTTTTCCTCTAAATTAATGGAAGACAACCTTTGTACTGAGGCTGAACCTGCTCAGTTTTTTGCTGAACACTAGCAAGGATCTTCTCCACTAGAGTTTTTTCTTATTTTCTAGTTTGTTTCTTCTTGCTTTCTCCAGATTTCTTAGTTGCTGACATTCTAGCAGTGTAGTGACTAACCAGTAACTGAATTTTACCCAGATAACTTGAGTTTCACTGCCTGCTTTCCAAAGTTTTCATTTTCACACAGAGAGCTTTATGTTGATCAGTGTGTAGCCATCTTGGAAAAGCCCCTGCATGACCAGGTGTTGACCCAATTTATGAAGTTTTATAACTTCGATCAAGTCAGGTCCTGCATCATTACTACAACTTGTGTACCTTCTTTACACAGAGCATTCCTGATGTTCCTCATTGTTCATTATTGCTGCAATCTAAGCTATATTGGACATATTCTAATAGGGGTTAGATGACATGCCTTCTTCCAAAGCTTTAGGGCACCTTTCAGTGCTCCCTAACGACTGTGTACAACTCGGAGAGCAGTGTAAAGTCAGTGATTAGAGTGCCAAACAGAACTTTATTGCAGTTGAAGAGCCCTCTTCCGTGCAGGCTTTGATTAATTAACAGTTGACTATACACTTCAGAGATGACTATACACTTCTTCAAAGCTGGGCAGATAAAGTACCATAATGGGGACTACCTTTCATTTTGTGGATTTTTTTTTTTTTTTTTCTGTCAGTGTTTTGTTGTTAGGAGCTAGGACTAATCTTTTTTGGGGTGTCACTAAAGATTTTACCTCAAAAACTTAAATTTTCGGTCTGGAGGAAAGGCTGACTTACCAAGGCTCTGCTTCCCACTTTTTGGAAACTTTTTTGGTGGAGACTTAGACCTGGTTGGTTCACTTCCTCATCCACAAAAAGAGAAAAGCTGTATGGGAGGCTTTAGTATAGACTCTGGCTTCCTGTTCACCTTGGCTACTGAGTGACTCTTGAGGTGACCATATCTGTTTCCTCCGACTACTCTTCATTTCTCTTATGGGTAAGGAAGAACCACTCATGCCAGCTTCAAAAGAGGACACCATCACTGTTTTTTTGCAGACTCTGGCTGAGGAGTTTGGTTTCCCGGCAAAGGATCATACTTTTGGTCCGTCTCTTTTTGGTTTGGGCCCCAAGAAACAGATGTCAGTCCTTTGCAAAATTGCTCTGAAGAACTTGCATCCCCAGGAAAGGACTGTTCTACTGGATGCAATCTTTCTGGAGAGTCTCCTAGGAAAAGGAAATGTAAAAATAAACATTTTTCTTCACCTGTGTCAGTTAGAGCAGACTAGGTATGCTGGGTTTTGCTAAAGGTTTATTTTAAAGCCTTTCAGTCTTTACATTCCGAGTCTTCACTACATTTTAAAAAAAAAGACTGTTCTCCCTCAGATGCTGATTGTCAATCTGAGGGGCATTAATTAGACTTTAAACTGTTTTTTTCAAGCTCCCAGTCCACAGAATGTGGAATCTGACCTGAGGAAAGTTTTTTTTTCTTCAGATTCTCCACCTAGAGTATTTTTTCCAATACTTCTGCCAGAACTAAAATAAATTCCAGAATCCCAGCAAAGATATGATTTGTTACATGTGGATTTTCCCCTCAATCTGGAGCTCTTCCTCTAATTTCATCAACAGTAGAGGAAAGTTGATTTCATTGCAGACAGCAGTTTGTCTTAGTCAGTCACTTGCTCACAGGAAGTCTGATAAATTATATAAAGGTCCCCGGATTTGCACATTTCATTTTTCAAACCCTATACAAGATCCTGCAGTGATTTCTCTGTCAAAATCAAACTTCGTATGGCAACTAACCCTATTTCTTCTGACAAAGATGGAAAAGCTTTTGATAGGTTTGGGAAGAAAGTTTATACTTTAGCCTTTAGAATAGTGAATTGTCAGACTCACACATCAAAGTTTCTGCTGGCTTCTTTTGAAAATTTGAGAAAGTTAATTGGTGGCCTACTTTCTTCAGAGATGAAGGCATTTCTGAATTTTCATTCTCTGTCTTTGGTAAATAGACACTTTATAAAAATGGTCATATGATACTGTTGCTGTTTCTAAAGCAGTTACCGAGTCAGTGATGGGAAGATTTGCCTGGCTATGTTCCCAGCATTTACCAGAGGATGTCAAAGATGTGCTTTCGACTGCTTCCATGGGTAAAGAGGTAGTATTTCATCTTTCCTCTGCTGAAGTCCTTAAAAGATTTTATGAAAGAAGAAAGTTTATTCTGGAGGTAACCCAGATTTTTCATCCCTCCATGCCAAAAGTATAAAAGAAAGTTTCTTTCATTTCAGGTTCCTTTTGTAGGAAACAGAATAAACAATTTCAGCAAGGCACAGGCAAACTAAATTCCAAAAAAACAATGGCAGGGATGCTCAAAAAAGAGGGCAGAGGAAGTTCCAAAAAGAAGGGAGGGATAATCACAAAACCAAAGACAGTCTAAAAACGTAAACTGACTATATGCCCATATCATGTTTCCCCCTTCCAACCCTGGAAATTCAGTAAATCATTCCCAAGGTCTAGGTCTAGGGCTTCACTTCCCTCTTAGGCATCAGATAACTTCAAATCACTTGGGTTCTGAGAGTAATTCAGTAAGGCTGCTACTGGCAATGGGAGTCCTTTCCTCTGTTTCAAGAGATTTCTCTGCATTCTCCCAGCCAAACTTTCCTGTTTCCTCTTATCGTAGATCAGATGCTATCTCTGTTTATAGAACCTGTTCCCCCAGATCAAACAGCTAAAGGATTTTATTCAAGAGTCTTTCTGGTGCCAGAGAAAGAAGGAATCCAGGGATCTGTCCTAGACCTTTATTTTCTAAACCTTCACATCAAAATTCAAAATGTTCCGTCTACCGTCTGTGTTACTCTGTCATTTCCCCTCTCGGTTTTCTAGTAACTTTGAATTAAAAAAAAATGTATATCCCATTCCAGTTCCAAAAGATTTCAAGCACTGTTTATGTTTTTTCTGTGTCTGGTTTACATTTTCAATTCTCTGCTTTACCCTTTGGCTTGTCCACAGCTCCAAGAGTGTTTACAAAGTGCCTGGCTCCAGCTCCAAGAGTGTTTACAAAGTGCCTGGCTCGTACCATCTATTGCGGATTGCAGGTCATTCAAATTTTTCCATATATTTGTAAATTTCTTTTACAAGTTGTCAACAGTCTCTGCCTTGGGTAAAAATCCTTTTTCTCAGTCTCGGATTTCTGGTAACCACAGAGACATAGTCTCTTTCTGTCTCACTGGATAGTGTTTCTGGGTTTTCATGATAACTTTTCTTCCTCATGACAACATATAATGTTGAAAGGAACACTTTCTGACATTTTCCAGTCAAACTACGGCATCTGAAAGGGAATGTCTTAGGATTCTAGATTTCATGGCCGTGACCATTCTCATGATTCCTTTAGTCAGACTTAACATGAGTGGTACAGCAAATCAGTTTTCACCAAACACCAGCATCTCCAGTCTATTCAAATCTCAGTTCTGGAGTTTGTGAAACTGGATTTATTATGGTGGGTAAATCAGTTCTGTCTCAGCTCGGGTCTCTCTTGTCTTCCAAACCCTACTGAGACTGTAACCACAGATGTCTCAGACTTTGCTTGGGAAGCTGTGTTCAAGTGGGTGCAAGTTCAGGGTCTGTGGTATAGCAGGGCAAATTAAAGCACATAAATATCAAAGAAATGATAGCTGTAATAAATGCTGTCAAATGTCTGAACCATCTTTGGTTTTCAGTTCTCCTGCTGCTAATCGCAGACTACGTCTGAGTGTTGTGGTATGTAAAAAAGGGTGAACAAGATCATACACCTTTGCGAACTAGCTATGGAAGCCTGGGATCTAGTGACCTTCCAGGTTATTTGTATTCCATCAAAGCATCATACTGTAGCAGACGAGCTGAGCAGGATCAGGATAGACACACCCAATCCTCCCCCCTGTGAATGGAAGTAACACAGTAGGGTTTTCCAAGAATTGATCCAGCCATGGGGGATTCCACATGTAGATCTGCCTCCATTCACAAACAGCAGTTATAGAAATTCTGCTCCAGGATTCTTTGCACAAAGGCTTGAAGACTGATGCCTTTCCATTCCTTTGGATGGACATGTGTGTTGCCTTAACATCCTCTCCTTTGTTGATCAGAGTTCTTTGGAGATTCCTTCTGAATCTTTAGAAGATCATATTGGTAATTGCCTTATGGCCCAGTTAACAGTAGTTTTCACTTCTGAAAAATGGCCAAGGGCAATTACCACAAGCTTCTCCACAGGATGGACGGTTTTGATACACCCAAACCTTTATTTACTTCAGCTTAACTGCTTGGATGATAACATTTTCTTTTCTTTTATGCACCTCTGCAGCATATATTAAAGAAGGCTAAGAAACCTGCTACTAGAATATCATGTTTGCTAAGGGGAAAGATTTTCTAGTTGGTGCCAAAGCAAAAACTGGTATCCTTTTAAGGCCCAGACTCCACTTGTTCCACAGTATTTGTGTGAGCTATTGTCCTGTAGCTTTTTGTACTGTTATCAAGATTCACTTTTTGGCCATTTCTGCTTATCTGACCATAGATCCTTCCCTTTCTACCTTAAGTCAAAACAGTTTTTGAAAGGGGTTTTCCATAATCCATCCATCTTGAAGACAGTTCACTCCTTCTTGGTATCTTAATTTTGTGCTGGAGAAATGTATACTTTTAAACCTGTTCACGATGCTGATTTTGAAGGTTTTATCTTAAGTGTTTCTCATTGCTGTGACTGCTGCAAGGAGAGTATTTGAGTTAAAAGGTCTTGTGACTCAACCGTGTTTCATCTTTGACAAAGTTAGGGTGACTTTGAGAATGCCTAAAGTAGTTTTACAGTTTACTTTGAGCCATGCCATTCATCTCTCTCTTTCCTATCCATAAAAAAATAGAGGAGAAAGAATTTTACATATAAAATCTGGATGTCCACAGGGAACTCTTGCACTGTATTGACAGGACAACAACCTTCTGGGATTATAATCAAATGTCTTTAGTTCCTATGAAGATGAGAAAAGAGACAACCAGTGTTGAAATGGACAGTTTCTAGATAGTTTATTGGCATAACAAAACATTTCCAGGCAAGGTCAGCGCCCACTAATAGAGTTGGGCTACTTCTGAAGCTTTTTGAAAGTGGTGGAAAATAGAAATCTACCAGAGCAGTAACTTGTTTATATCCACACACCTTTACCAAGCACTGCAAATCAGATCCCTTCTTCAGGTCCAGGGCAGGCTTTGCTAGGACCATTGTCCATGGGCTCCTGGACACGTATCCTTCTTATCCACCCTTTCTCTTTAAGCTCTGGTATTCATCCCACGTAGCTTAGGCTACTACAGCAGTGGTCTAATGATGAACGTAGTGCAGTTATGTGAGTAAAGTTAGAGAAGTAAATATTCAAATAGATCACTGTTGCAGTAGGACCCCCCCCCCCCGTGTCCCTTCTTTCAGTTGTGTTTTATGTCAAAGTATGGATATTTTTCCTTTCCTTTTCTTATAGCACATACCTAGCTGACAGGGCTCTTGTTTCCCTTTCTGTGAGGTATAAAAGCTCTGAAGGATTGGCACCATTCCCACTGATTTTATACCATACTGTACTTGAGCTCATGGCCTCTAAAGCTTTGGATTCTGGCTGGTAGTCTAGTCCTTGGTAGGATATGTCCCATATAGCTTAGGCTGCTGCAACAATGTTCTATTCAGTTATCTGCAGTTATGTTAAGTATTCTTACACAACTGTATTTTTGATCTTTAGTTTTCTCTAATTTTGTTTTTGACTTTGCCCTGTTTTAGCCGTCACAATAGAGAACTTTCTAGTAAGTGTGACTGCGTCATTGCAAATTACCCACTCTAACAGACGCAGTATATGTTTATTTTCTGTGCCCTCATCATGAGTCTGAACTTGGTGATATCTGTGCAGTGTTTAATGAGGCTACTTTATGGAGGTAAAGGAATCTGCTTTAAATTCAACTTTTACAGGTTAAAGTTAAAGTTAAGCTGCAGCAGGGTTCCTTCATTATTTCTGGTGGATCTAAATGCAAGAAGAGGTTCCTCTCTAGTACTTCATTAAAATAAGCGGTTTATAGGGCCTATTCAGCTATTTTTGGTCCATAGATGTATACTAGACTAACAGCCATCACAGCCTTTATAAGCCTAGCCACACAACCCAATCCAGTTGCATCTCCTGGTAACATGTGAGTCTTGATTGGGGGGGCTATGTTTGTTAGGAAGCTGATAGATGTCTGTGGGAGAATGTTAGGGAATGTTTACTGTTTGCCTCAGTCTATAAGAAACACTGGGGCCAGCTTGGAGATAAATTTATGACTGCCCATCTAATGGTATTAGAGAGTGTTTACTATAGTTAAGAGAATGAGGGCCAAGAAACTTCCTGAAAAATAGCTGTCAATCTGCCATTATGTTTGTTTTATTTAGTTTTTATTTTGCTTTTGTTTACCTTGTTTGTCTGACTGAGTTTAGTAAAAAAAAAAAACCCTTTTCAGAGGAGGCCAGGGGAGAAAAGCTCCAAAATATTACGAATATTTTAAGCGAACATTCAGTAATATATGTGAACAGAAATTAAGTAATGTACATTAACAATTACACACATTTTCTAATTAGATTTCATTCATATGAAGTAAAGGCAACTATTACTTATGCATTAGTAAGATGTTGAACATTGAGCATTAAAAGAAGTTTATTAGTGGTCTTGTCAAATACATAACAGGTCATTTGATTAGTGCGTATAAATTAAAAGAAATGGAGGTCAGGGAAGAAACTAGGTAGAGCAGAAAATGTTAATCTTATAGTTAAAACGTGGTGTATAAAGCAGGTTCAGAGATGAGTGTGAGGTGTGTGTGAGTATATATGTATATAGATATTTGTGGGTATATGTGTGTATGTATGTGTGTATATGTATGTGTATATGTATGTGTGTGTGTATATATATATATATATATATATATATATATATATATATATATATATGTATATATATATATATATATATATATATATGTTTACCAGGAAAGTCCGACTTGGAACGAAGCGAATTTTTAGAGGAGGCCCAGGGAGATTCTTTGTAACATATATATTATATGTTTGTGTGTGTATGTATGTATGCGTGGGTGTGTATATATATATATATATATATATATGTGTGTGTGTGTATATGTATATATATATATATATATATATATATATATATATATATATGTGTGTGTATATGTATATATATATATATATGTGTGTATGTGTATATATATATATATATATATATGTACACACGCACACACACACACAAACACACATATCTATATATACAGTGGATATAAAAAGTGTACACACCCCTGTTAAAATGCCAGGTTTTTGTGATCTAAAAAAATGAGACCACACACACACACATATCTATATATACAGTGGATATAAAAAGTGTACACACCCCTGTTAAAATGCCAGGTTTTTGTGATCTAAAAAACTGAGACCACACACACACGTATCTATATATACAGTGGATATAAAAAGTGTACACACCCCTGTTAAAATGCCAGGTTTTTGTGATCTAAAAAATGAGACCACAATAAATCATTTCAAAAATTTTCCCACCTTTAATATGGCCTATAACCAGCACAATTCAATTGAAAAACAAATCTGTTGGGGGAAAAATATAAAAAATAAAAAACATACAATATGCTGGTTGCATTGTAGTCTGAGAGGTAGCTATAGAACCATTGCAGTGAAGTGTTGTTGAGTCCTAAGGATAAGAGTTTCTGGTGGGAGACCATATCAGAAGCTTCTGATACATTTGGAAGATGGTGGAGACTAGGCTTCTATCATTTCGTGGAAGTTAACAATATTAAAATTCACCAGTGCAGTAGTTGTGTTGTGATGAGGACAGAAACTGTTGGGTTGAAGACAGAAGTTTATCTATTAGATAGTTTAGAATTTGTGTATGAATGTTGATAGGAGGAATAAAATAGCAATTTAGTTTTGAAAGATTTATATTGATTACACCCTTGTGCAATGGAATAATAAATATTTTTTCCATTGGGAGGGGTCTTTATTTTCAGATATGGATCAATTTATCAGAATTGAAACTGGATCTCAAATAGCCTGAACTGCTTTTTAAAGATATTCTCCAGCTACTTTGTCAGGAGCAGTTGTAGACTTTAAGTTCAAGGCATTTTTGATGGTATCTCTGGGAACTGGCTGGAAAGAGATATGTTGAAAGAGGTTATTTCATTTGTGTTGCTTAATGACTGTACTGTCTGTATAAAGTTGGTATCGAACTGTTTGGCTATGGGTACCATTTTGTTTCCTTGTATTTGGTATTGGTTGCGTAGCTTGTCCTGTATTTAAAACTCTAAATCTGATTGAGGCCCAGAACAGTTTTGATTATAGATGTGTGTATTTTGATTGGTTGGGTAAAAGGCTTTCTTATCTTTGGTGATAAGTTGTTTTGTTAGATTTATTTTTGTGTTTATACTAGTAAAGTATGAGCTGTTTTTATTTTTCTTTCAGACTTTCCATGCTTTGTCTCAGTGCTTCATGAATTGTTTAATTGCTGAAGATAGCCGTGGGGCATTATTGGCTTTGAATATTTTTTTAATTCTTGGGGGGGCAAGATGGTGTGTTTACAACACCTAGGAAGATTTTATTGAATTCTGAAGCAAAACCGTGTATGAGGAAAGTCTTTAGTGACACCTACTTAAAGAGTTAATTGTGTTTAAAGTGTTTTTATGAAAAGAAGTAACATTTTACAGGGATGTAATGTGTTTTGAGGCTGTTGCTTTGGTACCTTGCAATGTAAATTGGTAGATGATCACTTAGGCTCTATGACTGAATTCCATTAAATGACATTTTATTTGAAGAGTATGTTAAAAACTAGTCGAGGGTTGATTGGTTGTGGCTTTGTTGTATCTAGTTGGTGTGATTATAAGTTGGGTGAACTTGTCCAAATCTATGTTATTGGTTGGATATCCAGTTTATGTGGATTTTCCAATTGCCAGTCTTTATTACTGTGAAAAAATTGAGGGGCTGCCAGCCCAGCCAGATAGAATTTTGTAGATAATTCTATGTCATTGTAAATATTAATATAATCCACAGGCTTGTTTTGCAAATGTTAAGAGAACTACATATTATGTTTAAACTATATGTTGTACTGAGCTTCAATGTAATCATAGTGCACCCTGCTGGAAGAAAACTGTTAAGTAAAGAATTTTATAACTGTGTTTGATAACAAGCTCGGAGACAGGATGTCTGGGTTAGGAAATTCTTTCTATTTTTATAGGACAGAGGTAATTACTAGATTTTACATGTAAAGTGTGCTTTATTGCTGTGGTTTCCTGGCAGGTGCAAGATTACAAAGATAAGTTACATTTTGAGTTCTGTTAGCCTGGGAAACCTGAGCAGAGGTGTCAAGAATGATGTAATCTGAAATGACTCTGCGGTACTGTGTATTATCAATTTAAGGGCTATTTCAGGACGAAAGAAGAGCATATTGTATCTTGTCTTGGATCTAGTAAGAACATCCACTCACCAGCACTTGCTTGCTCTGTATGCAAGTAGTATTTAGATCAGTAATTTCTCTTAGAGTTGGATAGGAATATAGGCTGATTAGTCTAGCTGTTTCCTATGTTTATGTCAGGCTATTCTACAATATTGTTTAAAGCATTTCCTGTAATTTCTGAACTTTGTAATGTCATTGTGTTGAAGTAATAAGTACAGTCTTATAAATGAAACACTGATAAAAACTGATAAAAACTAGAACTGGTGAGCGAACCAGGAGACCAAAAGAAAAACAAGTGTATTAGCGCTTTCATCCACAAATTTAATGCGTGAACTTCTTCAGAAACACTTACATAACAACCCAGTTCCTTAAATACTAATAATACAGGAAATGACCTCATATCAATTAATTTTGATTATTTAACCAAAGCACACATAAACTAAATGGCAATAAAAAATGATGTTAATACTAATCATGAATAAAACCATCAAATCAAACAAACTATTATACAATAGAGCATATGTAAAAGTATATATATAAAAAATATATATGCATATGTATAATATAAATATATGTACATATATATAATTGTATAATGTACATATAATAAATATAACATTATCTATACTTTAAAAAACATTTTAAATTAATAGAGTCATTAAGGCCAGGTGGCTTATCTGCCCCCAGCACAAGTTGCCACATGGTCTCTTTGCACTCCAAAATATTATCAAAATCTCTTCCAAAATTAATAGTACTGATCTTGTCTAACACTGAAAACTCAAATTTCTTAAAATCCCTACATACTTGTGCATGTTTGGCCAAAGAATTCAACCTGTCTTTATTTTTTATTGCTAAATTGTGTTATGTACATTATACAATTATATATATGTACATATATTTATATTATACATATGCATATATATTTTTATATATATATTCTTTTGCATATGCTCTATTGTATAATAATTTGTCTGATTTGACGGTTTTATTTATGATTAGTATTAACATCATTTTTTATTGACATTTAGTTTGTGTGCTTTGGTTAAATAATCAGAATTAATTGATATGAGGTCATTTCCTGTATTATTAGTATTTAAGGAACTGGGTTGTTATGCAAGTGTTTCTGAAGAAGTTCACACATTAAATTTGTGGGTGAAAGTGCTAATAAACTTGTTTCACTTGTTTTTCTTTTGGTCTCCTGGTTCGCTCACCAGTTCTAGTTTTTAAGTATAGTTTTATGTTTTATTATGTATTATTAAATATTTTAAACCTTTCAACTGTGGCTGTTTTGTGTAGAGATAATTTAAGCTCTAGAGTACTTGCATGTATTTGGTGATACTGTACAAAGCCACTCCAATAGCCATGCTGTTCGTCACACTTACTAATTGGATAATAATATTGCACAGTAAAATTGGACACTCTTTGGTAAGGGTCTTTATAGTAGCTGATAGTAGTGGTTGGTGGCAGTCTGTACTACCTTATAGCCTGGGCAGAAAGGGGACATAGCCAGAGAACCTGTGCCAGCCTTCCCCAGGAGTGTCTGTGTGTTTGTATACAATTCATAACTGTGTGTGTGTGTTAGCTACTTTGGCAGGGACACGAAGCACTGGTTAGACGGAGAGGGTGCTGGAGGTCTTGGCTTGACGACTCTGTTGAGATCTGTACCCTATAGCTGTGCCAGTGGGGAGTCTTATTGCGGATCTGGAGAGAAAGGGAGAAACCAGCCCCAGACTGACTGTTATCTCTGTTTGCTCTTAAGGGAAGTTTTACTTTACTGTGGGTGTACTTTTTGTCCTCCCAGTGTGGATGCCCCTCACTGGTGCTAGTGGTGAGGATTGAGGCTCCTTGATTACTGAGCCAGTGCACGGGCATCACAGTTACCATCGTTCAGTATTATGGTTTCATGAGGGATTTTTGACTAGGTCCAACAGAAAACATCTTCCAGTGTTGTAGCACTGTTTTCTGAATTTATGTACATGTCCATGATTGTGATAATCTCTTGACAGTTTAGGTTTAGCATGCTTAGTAGGATTTCTGAGTTAGAGAAGTTTGGCAGGATGTGGAGGAAAAGAAACATCTCTAGTGGATTTTTCTAGAAAATAGTGCCACCAGCATCTTTTTTGTTGTATATGTTTAATGTGATGATGTGTTATCTTGCAGGGTACTTTCCTGGCTGAAACAGGTTTCTGTGGCAACGAAGATGTCCAGAGTGTATTGTGTTATCCATTCGTGCTCTTCAGGGAGTTTATGGATGATTCATAACTTGGTATAGTGTATTTGAAGGCCAGGGTGTGACTGTGGGTGAGGTGGTAGCAGTAAAGGTGCTGATGGGGATATGCTGTCTATTGCCTGAATATGCTGAGTTGGGCCTGGGTTTGGGTAAATGTCACTGCTTAGGTTTATGGTTATGGAGGTACGATGGTACTTGGAGGCATTATTGCTTGATTTTATGTTTAATACCCAATTTGTGTGTAAATGGCTGTTTCTTTGGAAAATTGTACTTGAAAAGTAGGTTATATGAGTGGTTATATAGATAGGTTGTGATTAGGTGGTGAAGTTCAGAAGTATTTTGTTTGTAGAAAGTTTTACTGGAATTATGATGATAGTGGATTTTAGTAGGATGCAGGAGAACAGATAACTAGTACGAGGTGATGTAGGAGAAACATCTTTGTAAAATGTAAGAAATAGAGAGTTTTGAAAGGATAGAGGATGAGATGTGTTTTAAGATAGAAAGTAGGGAGGATTTATTTGGGAAAGTCGAAGTTAAAATGTAGAATAATAAATTGTGTTTGGTCTCTATGCTTAGAGGTGATTTTGTTGTGCGAGTGTTTTAAGTGTATAGGTGTGGGGAATATTGATATAAATGAAGATAAATTTATGTAGTGACAGGGGTCTATTGATCATGTAAAATGGGTAAGGAAGGGTAACAAAGCAAAAAGTACTGATTTAATTGCGTATGGATGTAGAGAGATTGATGGTAGAGGGGCATAAGAAATACAGAGAGAGATCATGGGAAGGGGGCATACGCAATATAGAGAGAGAGATCATGGGAAGGGGGCATAAGCAATATAGAGAGAGATCATAGGAAGGGGGCATAAGCAATATAGAGAGAGATCATAGGAAGGGGGCATAAGCAATATAGAGAGAGATCATGGGAAGGTTGAGTTTTATATTGTAGAGAAAGAGATGAGAGAAATATTAATCTGTAGCATATGATAGAAGATTACATGGATGAATAGAAGGGGCATTTTGCTTGCGAATGACTTAGAGGTACTGTTGAGGAGGGGATCTGAGTAGGAGTGGATATAGTGGAAAGCCGTATAGGTAGGAGCAAAGCTGTTGGTAATGATAAGTTACATGGAAGTATAGAATAGGCAAGTAGAAACAAGTGTTTCTGTAATAGTAAAGTTGTTTTAGGAGGTATAGAAAGTGGATGTTGAGTGATAGGTGTATGTACGAAGTATAATGGTAGAGTAAAATGGGTGTGAATTAGGAATAGGGTAGAGGAGGGAGGTGAAGCCAAACTTTTACTGTCTATTTCCAAATAGATACTGAACTTTACTCTTATTCAAAACCATTTATTTCTCTTGCATTTTCTTCACTTCTAGACTTGCTACTCCTGTTATTTATTTTTTCCTGTCTTTCTTCAGTGGACCTGCATGCCTTGAAGGAAGTCACTCTTGGTCTCCCTTCCTTTTTTATTTCTCCTTGCCTGAGATGAGCCAGTATTTGTGCACAGTCACCATTCTTTCAGTGCACTCCACTGCCTCTTTAAGCTAGTAATGTGTTTTTTTATCTTTCTATAGAAGTGTCCCTGCAAGCAAATATATATGTATGTAACAGTTAAGTCTGCATTTGAACACCAGTCTGTGGACTATATTTTTTATGTAAACTGTAAGTATTTTGGCAGCCTAAAACAAAAAACTTTGTTTATTATACTAGCTCCATTTTCATAGACCACAGCAGTCCCCTTGGTACTTTCTCCTTCAGCTGTGCTCCATTGATTGTTTTTAGCAGTCCGCAGTCTCCCTTCCTTAAGTTTATTTCTCCTTTGCCTTATGTGCTTGTGTAAACACTTTCAGTTCTGAGCCAGTATTTTCCCAGAGTTGCAGTCCTGCAGTTTGATTTGCCTTTTCTCATTGTTTTGCTGATCTTTAGGGGTGGGGGTTAGCCTTTGGACTTGCATTTCAAAGTTCATAGAAACCTCCTTACCATTACACAGTTATTCAAACAGTCAAGTGCAATTTTTACTGTTATCAGCTTAATATGACTAATGTTGAAATATATTGGACCATCCCTTCTACTTAAACTGTGTCCTATAACAAGAAAATCAAGAAATGCGTCTGCTGGCACAGAGGCCTTTTAATCTGCATTGTACCTTTTACTTGAGTCTCTCAGCAGATCTGTGGCTGTTTAAGGTCATTCACTGATTGTTTGTTTTTCTGTGTTTCTTTGACAAGTTTTCAACCCGCTTTGTTCATCTTCGCTAACACTTGGGCTCACTCCGCTCCCCTACTCTACACCCAATTCCCTCCCTTCGCCCTCTTACTCTGCATTTATACTTCCATAGCACCACCCACATATCCCACAAACCAATGCTATTGGTTCCCTGAAAAAAAATCAGTAGAATTACTCCTAATAGTAACACCCACTTTAGTTTACCACCAAAGACGCTTTCTCTAATGGTGCTACTCCTTACCCGCTGTAACTATCGCATAACATCTCTACAACCAACCCATTACCTGCCTAACTTTTTCTAATCCTACTTTACAGCAAAGATGAAACCAAGTTAAACAAGATGCCTACAACTTCATTTCCTCCTTACTGTTCTAGCCTTCATCACCAATTATCAACTCCACCTCATTCAAATACATAGGATTTCAGCCAGTCCTCACAAAGAATATCAACATCTACCCAGCCTTTGTCCATAGCACCCCATCTGTTCAAATAAACCACATCTGATTTGTTAGGAAGTATCCAAATTTATGATCAGATACCAAACAAAGACCAAAATATAACTGGCTACACACTCTTCCCTCTGTAAAATACCAGTTCAAAAAATTAGCGGAGATGTTCATCCCATCACAGGTCCCATTGTTCATAAAAATATTACAGGACTCAAACTCACCTTACAAACATTGACCTAAGAAGTATGTGCAATAAAATCCATGACATACATGCGTACCTTGCCACATACACTCCTGATGTAGTCAAAGCTACCAAAAACCTGGTTAAAAAAAGAAGTAAAGGATAGTGAGATCACCCCCCCCCCCCCTCCCCGGACACAATATACTCAGGCATGACTGACAAAACAAGCGTGCAGGTGGTGTAGCAATCATCTGTAAACATTCCCTAACCATCAGCTTACTCTCATAACTAACCATCGGCTTACTCTCCTAGGAAATACTGATAACACTCCTAAAAATCAACATTAGAAACACTTTAACAGCAATTTATATACCACCAAGGAGTAACATTGATAGTGCTGAAAACTTCATGTATTGGATATACCAATGAATTAGCCATGAAACTGTAATACTGTAAGACCTAAATATAAACTAGAAACTCATAAATTCCACTACCCCCACTGAAGTCATAAACTTGTACAACCAAACAATTAATAACCACACCCACTAGAATCAGTAGGTGGTGGTGCTGCGGTCGCGTTGTCGCCGCACAGTAAGATGCTGTCCGATTCAATTCTCAGCTAGAGCGTCTTCTGCGTGGAGACGTGCATGAATGGGCGTACCTTCGTTGAAGGTTGTGCATCAGGGCTGGCAACTCGGCACGTGAAAATCCATTGCCAATCATTAGCGGACCGGAGTTCTGCTGTGGCGACCCCTAACCGGGAAAAGCCGAAAGAGACCAACAAACCCACTAGAATCAGTAAAACTTCAAGCAAACACTCAGCATTAGACTAGATTGCAAACAAACCAGACAAACTGACTAAAGTAGTCTGCCTGTCAGATATGTGACCACATACCAACATAAGCTATTAGAACTCACCATAACCTAGATAAACATGTCTATAATCAAATATGAAATACGACCAATTTTAGCAAAAATATTTTCACTGAAACACAATATGACTGGAATATACGTTAAAACAATGCCATAAATACTGCTGTCGAACACTTTAGTAACCTATTCTTACAGACCTTTATTACATACTGGTGCTAGATTATTTAAAAGAGCAAAGTCCAACCCTGCCCCAGGGCTAACAAAAGAAACAAATGAACAACAAAAAAAAAAAATAATAATAAAAAGGGATAAAGCCTGGAAAAATTTTATATAAAAATAAAACTCATAATGCTTCTAGCAATTTAGACATCTCAGAAACATTAAACTCCATACCAAACAGGACAAGCAAACATGCTATATCAAACTACAAGACAAACGTCAAAACAATCAGTAATATTTTTAGTCTTTACTAAATAAACTACTCCACCTTGGTAAAGCCACCATTTGCTGTCCAAAAACAGACAACACGCCAGACTCTATCCCCAAAGAGTTTCATTCCTACTTTATCCAATCAATATTCTCTCTCTTAGACACTAGTACATCAACCCCCTCTGTCTACTCCTGTCCAAACAAAATCACCCACAGCTCTTCAGTTTTAGTCCAGTACCAACCTCACTCATTAAGAAACAATTTCATTAACTAAAAATTGCCTCCGTAGATATAAACCAACTACCTAAAAATGGCCACAAAAGTCATAGCCTTCCCTGTTTCCATAATAATTAATAGATCCATAGCAGTCCCATCACTGTAGAAAAAAATCCTACACGAAACCACTGCACAAAGGCAGCACATCTAATTACCACAGAGCAATAGCAATTCTGTCTCCCCTCTCCAAAATATTAGAGGAGTGCATCCATATGCAGCTGATATAATAACTAACCTCAGATAATCTGCTGTCAGAAACACAACATGGCACAGCACCACTATTGTTCAACTACATTTTACCAATGTAATAAACCAGCATATAAACAAGGGTCTGCTTACGTCTACCATGTTCCTAGACTTGTCAAAGACATTTGATAGTGTTGCGCACCAGCAACTACTCATTCAGCTTTCCTCAATTGGACTTTCACAAAACCCCTTGTCATAGTTACCTATGTGGAAGGCAACAAACCAACTCTCATGCCTTAAACCAGTTATAGGTGTCCCTCAGGGCTCTATCCTGGATCCTCTGCTATTTAATACATCAGTGATCTCCATGTATTCACTCTCCCTGCTACTTTAGTTCAGTACACAGACGACTCAACGTTAATATGTGCAGCTTCAACAATAAATAAGCTCCAAGATATTACCCCAAAATCTTTCTCCTCTGTAGAAACTTGGCTCAAAGAATCAAACCCTACTAAGTTGATGCTTTTTATCTCAAAAAGTTGCCAAAATCAAAAACAATCTTTCATTATAAAGTCAGCAAATAATTGTCATTAAAAATGTAATTCTCAGTAAACTTCTAGGCATTATAATAGATGACCATCGTAAATATGACCAGTGTATACTGCACACCAGAAACTAGGCTGCCTTTATAAGATCAATGGTTCTTTACAGATACTGCAAGAAAAACTCTAGCCACCACCATCTTACTTCCAGCTCTCTTATACACCGCTCCTATCCTAACAAACTTAAACAATACTCAAAGAAAGAAACTTGCCTCCTGCTACAATAAAATAGCTAAGTTTTCCACCAGTCTCCCTCATAGGACCCACCATTGTCATAGCTTAAAACAGTTAAACTTGCTTGAGCTGCACAACTACCGAACATTGAGAAGTAACTACAATACACAAAACTATCATCCAGAAAAATGCCCTGTTCTAAAAAAAAAAAAAAAAAAAAAAAAAAACATATTCCTGCCCTACTGTCTGCAGCAGCGGACCTCTGTTTTAGTAACAAATTATTACTACTCACAAGCAAGTCAAATAATGTTGCAGGAGACTCGCTCTACTCCCAATATGTTTCTGAACTCTAGAATACCATCCCTACACAAATAAAACTATCCAACAAACTCATTAGCTTTGATTCAGTGCTTAAACAACATCTTAACCAGTCCTGGTCCTGCACATGCTCATCACCAGGTTAAGACTGTACTCACAGTCTGATACTCTCCAAATATTCTCAACTTATCACTGAAATGGCAAAACAATTTTTATACACAACTACTGCATGTATAATCAACTAAGTTGCACATGGACTTTCTCTTTAGTATATTCTACCCCTGTAAAATCTTAGAATGTGTAAGTGTAACTACTTTGTGTCTAAATGTAAGTAGAAATGTAACAAACTGGAACCAAGTAAAATGCAATGTAAACAAATGGAGCTTTTCTCCCTATGCCTTCTGTGAAAATTGGTATTAACCAGTCGGACTTTCCCAGCAAATGAAGACAAATAGATAGATAAATAAATTCTGCACCAAAGTGAGTGTTGTATCTTTTGCTAACAGCATCTGGCTTTGACTTTATTGGGTCACAGTTAAGCAGTCTAACTTCACCAAGCACATCTACATTGATTTTGTTTATTCTAGCAATCAGTAGCATCTTGCATATCTCAGCTCACTGAGCATGTTATGTATGTATGGACCATCCAGCACATAAACCCAGAACTTAAATTTGTGCCCATTTCACTCGGATATGGCTAAAAAATGTACCAGTATAGTAGTTTACCTGCAGGGCTACATTTTTCCTTTTTATGTTTCTTGCAACTGTGTGTATTTCAAGTCATACTTTCCAGAACATTTCAAACCTGAATTTTTACAGATGTGCATATGAGTAATGTGGCACAATGGTAATGTAGGCCCCTGTATTAATCTTAAATATTTACTGGGGTTCCATGTATTGGGAGTTTTACTTGCCAGTCTTCCCTCCGTGTTTGACACAAGTCCACGAACTTAGGAAAAAATACATTCTATGTGCTTTCCATTTTATTCTTGGTAGACACATCTTTACTTGAATTTTGCAACCATCACCAAAATGGCCCATGTTATCATATTTCTTACATCTTTGGCCATGTGTAGCCTGCTCTTTTGACTCTACATGAAAATGGTTGTACCTAATGGATTTGCCAAGCATTAAATTCCCTTTGCTTCTCGTACACATGCTTACTTTTTTCAGTATCATAATTCTTATTAAATTTGCATTCATTCTGCATTTTATGTCATATCATATTTATAGTATTCATATGAGCATTTTATCTTTTTACCAGTTCAGCCTCTCTAGCAGTTTATATTGCTTTATCCACAGTTAAATTTTCTTCTATTTATAACTTTTGAGATAACACTTCAGCATCAGCCAGCCCAAACGCAATTCTAATTTGATAATCTTTTTTCACACACAGTTTTCAGCCAGTTCATACAAGTGCTATATAAAAATACTTTAGTTGGAGCACATTTCTAAAAGCATGCCCTTTCATGTACATTTCTTTTTGACACAAATTTTTTGAGCTTTACTTATTTCTGACTCATGTAACACACTAGCCCTCAGAAAATGAACTGTTAGTTCAACTTTTCAAAGCTAAAGGGCACCTTCCAAGAGCTTAACTGCTAAGATCTCAAGTAGATCTCCATATAAAAGGCACTCTGGTAGCAAGAAAGCTCTGGAGCCTTTGGAGCTCTTAAGTGCCCTCTTTCTGTGGGATTAATGGAACTGATGGTGGTATAGCAATCCTGCAGAGCTGGTCAGGTAAGTCCCCAGCTGGTGAAGTTTATACAAAATAATTTTTTGAGGAAAACTTCTTTTTTTCTGTGAATTTAGTGTTCTTTAGCTAGGTTACACATGTAATTGACATTCATTACTTATGTGGATTGTTTTGCTTTGTGAATGCTTGTGTGAACAAACTTCGTAAAATCTAATGTAGATTTTATGTGATGGGGTAGAGTTTTGTGAAGTGACAATGTTTTTCTTACCTCAAATCCATCTTTTTTGCTGTTAGGTTTACTGACTTTCCCAGGATCTGCTACCCATCTTCAGTGCATCTTTCTCAACTGAATCGTTGGATCATTTTCCAGTCTCCTTGGATCTTCCTTCCCTTGTCCACAAGTAATTTAGTTGAGAAGTACTGGTGTCAGGCTAGCTGTGACTGTGCCTCAACGGGCAATGGCTAATTCTGCTGTGGCCAGATTTGGCTCCTTGAAACGCTTATTTTCCCTGGTCCTTCAGTGTAGCACTTTCAGCTAGTAAGGACCAGAGGATAGACACATCCTCTGTGGCTGTAGGGTTACCCTCCATGGGCAAGGGAGAGCCACTGTTGACAGCGTCTGGGGAAGGGTTGGGTGAAGGTTTACCACAATGCTAATCATTCTCACTACTCTTGTAATCTTTAGGCTATATGGGTTGTATCCTGCCCAGGACACAACAAATGTCCAGCTACTAAAAGCTCTGGCTCCCTCTCTGAGCCAGATTACAGTCAAATGGAGCCCTAGACAAGATAATAAACTGCCCCCCCCCCCCCCCCCCCGCAGCCTTACCAATATCCCATTACTTGGCTGTCTCTCCTCAGCATAGAACACTGTTCAAAAGTGTAAGTGAGCATACTCTCTTTTTTCACTTTTACAATGATTACAAGAGATTTGGATTTACTTTACAGTTTGACTGAATATACTTTTATAATTTTGTATTCTTAAAAAACAAAACAAAAAAAAAAAAAAACTATTTGCTTTCTGCATTTTCAAACTACTTAAACTTAAAACTTACCCTAAAGCTATTAAATATACACTTCCTCTCCCTGCTGCATCTGACATATCGCTCAGACTTGTGTGTATGGTTGCTAGCAAGCTGACAAACGTGCAGTTAGAAATGTATCAAAGCACTGCAGATTCTTTAAACATTTTGTATAAGCAGGGAGATGCTCAACATTTTAAAAGCTTATTTACATTTTCACAATTAGACATGCTGGCAAACAATACAAGTTAATCTGAGAATATACACAACTCTCCTGCTAGACATGCTAACCCAGATGACAAGTGTTTCATTTTCTTCACAAATATAACAAAGGATATGGCGCTAAATTGTGTCTTCACATGAATTCAGCAATGCCCATATTTATGGGGACATAAGATAATTTGGTGTATAGATTAAAAAAAAACTGTTGTGGCAGCTAAGGGTATGTGGGGAGAGACCAAGCAGAAAATTATTTAAAAAAAAATGTAAAGAGATTAGAAGTTAAGGACCATGGACAGAAAAATACAGGCCTTGGGAAATGTTTTAATTACTTTGATGCTATATATAAGTCAGGCATACTTTTATTAGGCAAAGGACAAGTTGAGTATGATAATTAATAAATAGTTGAAAGAATTTATTTGGGAGGGGAAACAGACAAGAGTCCACTAGAAGAAGCTGATCCTTTATATTGATCAGGGTGGTTTAAGACTACCTGATTTGAAGGGAAATTTGAAAGCTACATAACTGAGTCTTTTTATATAAAGTAAAAGCAAATGTTTGTAGATCAGAATGGAAAAAGATGGTGGTTGATCAAGGAGGAAGTACTAGAGATGCAGGGAGATTAGGATTTTGGAAGCAAGCCATTTAAGGAGAGTAGAAATTAAAAGGCAGACAACATGGTAAAGATTAAACCAGTGAGGAAGTAGAGAAAGGAGATTTTAACTGGAGGAATAAGTACGTCAAAGGTAAAATAGACAGGTAAGAGATGTCAGGAATTTACTGGATGAAACTAAAAAAAGAGCTATTTTATTGGGAGCAAGTAAGGTGCAAAGTAAAATGAAATAAGCCAAGTAGGTGTGTCACCTGCAGTCGAAGAAATGCCTTCTATATCAGGGACTGTTGGCATAATGTAGTCAAAAAGAGACTGAGGACAGTAATAAGTGTAACCAACTGAGGTAACATTTTAGTGGAGCCAAGAACAGAATACGTTAAGAAAGGCTTAACTAGTAAGGCATATAAAATTATACTTTTTTATAATTATAATCAGAGCAAACTATAAATGGCTCGGCAGGAAGATTAGAATGGCAAATTACAAAAGAGCAATAGGTGGAAATTTGTAATTCCCCAAGGTATGTTATGAAGTCCATTAAATTTAGAACATTTACATGGCAGCATTTACATAGGTACATTAATAACCCAGGTAGGCTAAAGAGGATTTTCCCTCTAGTGGAAAGGTGAAGTTGTAGATTTTTAGGAAATAGTAAATTGGGAACACATTTTCTGGAATGTGTAGAGTTACCAGTGTTTATGGACTCTCTGCAGAAAGTCTTGACACAGTTGTCAGGGGAACATATATTAAGGAGATGAAGTTATTGAATTGCTGTCTAGGTTTGGAACTGTTGAGACATAGTCAGGTCATTTTAAGTTTAATGTTGCTGTAAAAATAAAAAAAAATAAACCTGTTCTAATGAAGTACCACATACTGTAAGGGAAGTAAAAGATATAGAATTGGGAACATTAAAGACTGAGAAAGCAATTTTCCTTAGAATAAATGTAGAATTTGTGAACAGTGAATGCAAAATAATGCTAAAATAAATGACTGAAGTAAGTAGGTTTATATGAACTGAAATGTATACAATATGTTCTAATGCAGAAGAATAAAAGAATATTGATGTGCTGGAAACAGTGTATGATGTTAAGTTGTCAATCTCGCCTTCATTCTTGCTGGATGGGTTTGGAGTCGATCCTCGGCTCCGACTCTGCCACTTACTAAAGCTCGAGAGCTAATTTTACCGGCTCGAGGCAACCCTATGTCCCATGATGCTAGGCGATAACTACCCAGATCTCGTTTGCCGCTTTCGCTTGCGAGGTGCGTTTTTACCGGCTCTTGGTAAGTTTTCAATTTTCAGACTTTTAGTCACTCCCTTTTGTCTTAGTTCCACTCCTTTTATTGTTTTAACTGGTAACGGTTAATTTTAAACCCTATTCCCCTTAGTGGTTCTCCTTATCCCAGTTATATATCCCTTCCCCTAGGTTAGGCCTTAAGCCTCTTTCTATCCGGGATTCTCTGTAGTGTTTGGGTGTGTTAGTATCCCTGTTTTATTTTTTTATATTTGGATTGGGTGTGTGTGTTTTTTTTACTTTGGTGCTCCCTCGACACTTATGTCGAAGGACACAAAGGTCTCAGGCTTCAAGAAGTGTGACTTGTGCTGTCAGAAAATGTCTCTGACAGACGGTCACACTTCTTGTGTTTACTGCCTGGGACCTCTGCACCTGCAGGACTATTGTTCGGTGTGCCACACATTCAGCCCAAGAGTCCTGCAGGAGCACAGAAACAAATTAATATTGAGGGGCTGGTTAAAGCCTGAGAGCTCCTCCACTAAGTCTGCTCCGGGGAAGCCCTCGAAGCCAGCAAAGCTGTCGGCTCCGAGTACCAAGCCATCGGCTACTGGCTCACCTTCTTGTGACGAGATCGGCTCCGGCCGCAGCCGATCCTTCCCTGTCACAGCTTCCAGTATCGGCTCCACTCGGCACCGATACCGCTGAATCCTTGCACTCGCTGTCGGCTCCGGCTGGAGCCGACATATCCTCGGCTCCTTCGGCTCCACCCACCTCCAGAAAGAGGTCAAGATCCCCTTCGTTGGAGTCTATCCCTTCGGCTCTGAGATCACCTTGCTCTCGGAGCGGAGCCATCGGAGCCGATCTTCTCAGTTGTCCAGGCTTTCTGACCACGACCTTGAGAGAGTGGTGAGTAGGCTATTAAAGTCTCAGGCATTGGCCCAAATGCTCCATAGCCCGTCTCATCAGACAGTAGCTATTACACATCCACCTATTATTCCTTCTTCGACTCTCCTACAGAGTTCGGAGCCGGAGCTCCTCAGAGCCGTGACTGTTGTGGCGTCGGAGCCGATACCTCCCCCTTTGGCTCTGCCGTCCTCTGCTCTGATCTCCTCCTTGATGCCTTCATTGGAGGGATCCGGGCGTCTGGTCTCTATCGCCGGCTCCGAGGGGCCGATTGGCATCGGACCCTTGTCCGACCCCGTTCTCCCCCTCGGAGCGTTGGCGCTGGTGAGCTCGGCCCCGACATTGGTCTCTGAGCCATCCCTGTCTGTGTGGCCTGGGGTTCCTATCTCTTTGGAGCGGGAGCCCTCTGGCCTCTCTGATGGGGGAGCCTTCGAGGTGATGAGGAGTGTACTAGCCCCAGGGCATAGTCAACGGTCAATTCCATCAGCTCCTCCCACTACAGTGCCTGCTGATGTCTCTTCCCACTCTCTTGCTCCCGGGCCCAGAGATCCAACGCCTCAGGTTTCCCCACTGGGAATATCTTCCTCTTCCGAGGCTTCTCCTGACCCGTCAGGTGAGCCTCCGCGTAAGAGGACATGTAAGAGGAAACATCTAGACTCCCCAGAGTCTATTACATCCGATACCAACTTGGATGAGTCTGAGGGATCCCCAAGGTCCCCCTCTGAGGATGTCTCTTTCTCCGACATCCTTGAAATCCTTAAGCAGAGGGGGAACTGGCCTTCCCTTAATCCTTCCGAGGACGAGTCTGTTTACCTGGAGGCGTTTGGTTCTCGACCCTCCACCTCCTGGGTGTCTCCGCCTTTCAACCCTCTTATGGATGTGGTGGCTTGAAAGGCGTGGACTGCCCCGGATTCGGTGGAACCCACTCCTAGGAGGCCTTCTAAATTCATTACGGCCCCACCTGATAGGCAATTTTTGACAAAGGGTGTCCCGGTTGATGCCATGGTGGTGGCCGCAGCCACCAAGAAGGAACTAGCCGATCCTTCAGTACCTATCCATCCTCCTAACAAGGATTCCAGGACTATGGATAGGTACAGTAAGCGGATGTTTTCTTCAGCTACCTTTGCCATGCGGTCGCTGAACTACTTGTGTCACTTCACCTGCCTTCAGAGAGATGTTCTCAAAGAGTTGGGAGAAGTTTTACAGGATCTGTCAGCTGCTGGGTCCCAGGATAAAATTAACTCACAGCTAGGAACCCTAAACTCTATTGTTACCTCCTCCATGCGGCTCATTTCATATGCAGCCGATGGAGTGAGTAGGGCCGCAGGCACAGGAGTGGCATTAAGGCGTCACGCCTGGATGCGGCTTTGTAATTTTGCAGATCCCTTCAAGGCGTCCTTCACAAATTCTCCTTTTGATGGTTCGACCGTGTTCAGGCCTCAAGTGAAAGACACCTTGACCAGATGCGAACAAGATGGCAAGACTCTTTCTGCCATAGGAGTCCGTTTCTCCACCCCTTCAAGACCTTACCCCAAGGGTCAGAAGGGAGGGAAAATGTGGTTCCACAAATCTCAAGGAGTCACGCCTGATGCATGAGGTCAGTTTACCCCCAGAGGCAGAGGGGGTAACAACAACAGATGCCGCCCTAGCGGCAGAGGGGGTCCGCAG
The DNA here is from genome assembly GCF_019279795.1 of Protopterus annectens. Taxonomy (NCBI): domain Eukaryota; kingdom Metazoa; phylum Chordata; order Ceratodontiformes; family Protopteridae; genus Protopterus; species Protopterus annectens. Next base: position 1,038,020,930 of record NC_056732.1, on the reverse strand, counting down.
AATCAGGGTAGCAGGGAGCCTCTCTCTGACAAACCCTTCCAGCATCCCTGAGATGTTGCCCGATTGTCCACCTTCGGAGGCAGTCGGGGGAAGATTGTTGCTGTACCCAAAAGCCTGGCTTTCCCTTATTCAAGACAAATGGGTACAGTCGATCATATCCGAGGGTTACAAAATTCCCTTTATCCAAACCCCAATTCAGCAAAAAAGAGCCCTTCCAGACGTTCCACCCGGTCTAAGGGAACTAGCAGTACCAGAGATATCAAAACTGCTAGCAAAAAGAGCCATCCAGCCAGTCCCAGCAGACCAACTAGGATCCGGAATCTACTCAAGGTTCTTTTTAGTACCGAAAAAGACAGGGGACTGGAGACCAATATTAGATCTCGGCAAACTAAACAAGTTTGTAAAGAGAGCAAGATTACGGATGGTCACGCTACAGTCCATTCTACCCTTTCTGGGCAAGGACAATTGGATGTGCTCGGTGGACCTTCAGGATGCGTACTATCGCATCAAAATTCACAGGCGCTCTAGAAGGTTTCTCTGCTTTCGGCTGGGTCCAGTCACTGCCAATTCAGAGCCCTGCCCTTTGGTCTCCCTACAGCCGCCAGTGTGTTCACCAAATGTATGGCAGCGGTTACAGCTCACCTGAGACGTCAAGGATTCCAGGTATTTCCATATCTAGACGACTGGCTCCTCACTGCCACCACCAGGCATCAACTTCTCCAAGCCAGAGATTACACCATTCACATTTGCAGAGGGCTAGGAATCTCTATAAATTTCGAAAAATCTGCTTTGTCGCCTTGTCAATCTATTACCTTTATAGGCGCCAATTTGGACACCGTACAACTTTCAGCAAAATTAACAGATCAAAGGATGTTAGATATTCAAAACCACATCCATGTTCTTCTTCAGAGCGACAAAATTCAGGCCAGGTATGCCCTGAAAGTATTGGGTCTTATGGCGGCCGCCATAACACTTCTTCCCCTTGCCCGCTTTTACATGCGTCTCCTACAGTGTATGCTTTTCTCCCAATGGTCTTTTCAACGACTCCCTTTGCATCACAAGATCATGATAACTCCAGCTTGCAAGGCATCTGTCCTGGTGGATATTGTCCCCTCATGTCCATCAGGGCAGACCCTTTGTTCCTCCCGCCCCGGTTGCCATGGTTACATCGGACGCCTCCCTGATCGGGTGTGGGGGGGGGGGCATTTTCAGGGCAGGATGGTCCCTGGCACTTGGCAACCTTTCGAATGCCACCTGCATATAAATGTCCTGGAGATGAGAGCAGTGCTTTTAACGTTGCAAGTCCTCCATGACTCTCTTCCACTGGGGACTATTGCAATCCAAACGGACAATATGTCCATAGTGTGGTATATCAACAAGCAGGGTGGAACCAAGTCATATCCCCTGTATCGAGAGGCACTCAGACTTTGGCAGTGGGCAGTCTCTTCTCAGCAGTTTCTGATAGCAATGCATATCCCCGGGAAGTCCAACATCATAGCGGACAGGTTGAGCAGAGCTATTCTCATGCCTCACGAGTGGTCTCTCAAACAATCTGGGACGGAAGAGATTTTTCAGAAGTGGGGCCATCCTTGCTGCAATCTTTTTGCTATGCCTCAAAACAGCAAATGCCCCGACTTCTTCACCCTCTTCCCCCTTCCAGGCCATCCCCCCAGAGACGCTCTAGTCCAAGATTGGCCCCGGGGACTTCTCTATGCTTTTCCACCTTTTCCTCTAATACCACAAGTAATTCAGAAAGCAACCGCCTTGAGAGCCAAGATTATTCTCATTGCCCCTTATTGGCCTTGACAGATATGGTTTCCATTCCTGCATCGTTATCTTTTGGTACAGCCTTGGCATCTGGACCCGGTTCCAGATCTTCTGACCCACCAGTCGGGGCAGCTGCACCAATCCATACCTTCTCTCAACCTTACTGCTTGGTTCCACTTCTGTCCCTAGCCAGGCTTCCTATGATTTCTAATCCCGTCCGGGATATCATAGTAGCTTCCCTTAAATCTTCCACCAGAAGGATTTACACTAGTAAATGGCAACGTTTTTCCTTCTGGGCAAAAGCTAGGGATATAGATCCCTTTACTGCTCAGATTCATTCGGTCTTGGACTTCCTAGCCGAAATATTTCACTCAGGATCTTCTTCCTCCACAGTTAAAGTTCAGTTGGCAGCCATTTCAAATTTTCATATAGGCTTGCCGGACCGCAACATCATGCCCCATAAGCTTTGCAAGGCATTCCTTAGAGGTGTATTTTTACTTAAGCCTCCGATCAAAGACCCTCCACCACAGTGGGATCTACATTTAGTCTTAACATCCTTGCTTCTTCCCCCCTTTGAACCTGCGGCTTCCTGTTCATTGAAATTTCTTTCCTGGAAGACATTCTTCCTAGTCACCATTACTTCTGCTAGGAGAGTATCTGAGCTTCATGCCCTCTTCATTCGTCCTCCCTACTTAATCTTCCACAAAGACGGAGTTTCTCTAAAGACTAATCCGTCTTTCTTACCCAAGGTGGCGTCGCAGACTAACTTAAATCAATCTATTGAGCTCCCAGGTTTTTTCCCAAATTATACTAATAGAGCAGAGCAAAAACTACATTGTCTGGATGTTCATCGCCAGCTCCGATATTATTTGGACAGAACCAAACAAATTAGGAAATCTGATCAACTGTTTTTATCGTATGCAGAGAACAGGAAAGGCCTTCCAGTATCTAAGGTAACCCTATCTAGGTGGCTGTCTTCTGTGATTACATGCATTTATCAACTCAGAGGTAGAGAGTTGACTTCTTGGCCAAAAGCCCATTCAACTAGAGCACTAGCTACATCTTCAGCTTTTCAAGCTAGACTACCAATAGACACTATTTGTGCAGCAGCCACATGGGCCTGTCCTCATACCTTTGTTTTGCATTACAAATTGGACTTGGCCTCCAGAAACGGGGCAAATTTTGGTTCCACCGTTCTCAAGAGTCTGTTCCATTGAGCCACCCAGGATAAAGGTGCTGGGGACGCGGTCCCATCCAGCAAGAATGAAGGCGAGATTGACCACTTAACATTGAGAAGTTATGTACCTACCATAACGTTCCATGTTAGTTGTCTTCTCTCGCCTTCTTTCTTGCGTCCCGCCCACCATCCCCCTAGCCTGGACAGACCGAGAAGATTGTTCCTCTTCCTTGGAGTCCTGATCTAGCATTTCCAGCTAAATAGCTTACTAGTGTCACTAGATTAGATTGGTCTCTTTGGCGGGATTATTCCCTTTTTCCTCCTGCTCTCCAGTTGGACGACTATATTCCATAATTTTTATTAACTACCCAGATCTCGTTTGGTAGCTAATCGCCTAGCATCATGGGATATAGGGTTGCCTCGAGCCGGTAAAATTAGCTCTCGAGCTTTAGTAAGTGGCCGAGTCGGAGCCGAGGATCGGCTCCGAACCCATCCAGCAAGAAAGAAGGCGAGAGAAGACAACTAACATGGAACGTTATGGTAGGTACATAACTTCTCATTTGCAACAATGGAAGGCATTACTGTGATTTTTTTTTTCATTGCTAAACTGTAACATGCACACAAATACATTAACAGCAATGTGATGAATATACGTATGTGTGATATGTGTGTGTGTTTGTGTATGTAAATGGGTAAAAAGAAGCAAACTTACTATAAATATGAAAAGACAATATATATATGCTGCTTGGGAGTAATAGGTAGTTAAAATCAAAACCTCAAATACTGTTAGAATACTTGAATCATAAGGCACCATCTTCATAAAGCTGACCACTACAAACATCTAAAACTACTTTTTGATCATTACTTAACATTAAGGGAACATTCTACATTGATGGTGGATAAGGCAGTGATGGTTGGCTCAAACAATAACGCTATAAATGGGTAACTAGCAGCTTCCTGTAGTATAGGGTTTGATTCCTTTAGCCACCATTGTCTGTCTGACTCTGAGCAAGTCACGCAGACCGTTTGTGTTTGAAAAAGGTCCGTGTGGATCAGTGGTCTACCCTGGATAACATATATAAGGAAAAAGTAGATAAGTAAATAAATGGATGGATGGTTGGCTCAGCTGAAGGCTTGCTATTCTGTCCAGGTCCATAGCAAGAAATGTATTAATACATACATTTGAGTGTGGCCTTTCGCTAATTGCTCTAAATTCTAGTTATAGTACGTAGTTGCTATGGATTGTAGTGAATAAAATCTACAGATTTTCTATGTTGGCCTCCAAAATGGACAATGTTGCCTTGAATTACAGAAGGAAAGCTGGTTGCCAGTTGCATCCATGGCAATTTTTCTCTTGGTACATAGACCTTTATAACCCCTACTACCCTGTACTAAGGAATACATTGATTATAAGGACTTTCTGATATGAAACAAGAATACATTTAAAGGCGTTCCTGGCTGTAAACTTATCTTTTATTCTTGCAGTGTTGGAATAGTTTCAGAAAAGTAGTCCAAACAAACTGGAATATTTGAGCAGTAAATATTAGAAGTAAAACTGAGTTTACTAGATAAACACCAGCAAATGCCTCTGCTGTAAAGGTATTGTAATTTATTTTTATGTATTAATAGGTTAAGCAGTAGCATAATGCTGACTTAAATGACTCTGGTTGTACATAACTGATAATGTCAAACTGCGTGTGTTCTGTTTTCTGTCTCCATCAGACTGAACTGTTCCCATACTTCAGCTTATCTGGACAAACTCCCCATATTCTTTCGACTAAACTAACTATGCAACTATAATTTTCCATCCCCCTTGAACTGAACTCTAGTTCGACACTGTTGGCATCTTAACATATGAAAAGCAAAACTGTATATGTAGTGTAAATATTGGAATGAAGCAGAACCTAACACTGAAAACTTAATTGAAATGTCTCATGATCTTTGCTTCTGATATGAAAATTGTTTAATATGGACACAATGACATGTTTGGTAATTGCTGCTGTTTTACAATTCTGCATTTATCGTGCATGCCTTAAAGTTTTGAAGATATTATGTGATGGTGTTCAATCTCGCCGTTTGTTCTTACACATGGGTTCGGAGCCGATCCTCGGCTCCGTGTCGGCCGCTTGCAAGCTCTGCATCGAGAAGAAGCTCGAGACAATCTAATACCCACAATCCCCCTCTGCCTTTACCTCAGATCTAGTTTGCCGCTGCTGCGTTCGCATCGCTGGGAGCTAGCTCGAGCATCTTGAGATAAGATATAACTTTATTTTTGTTATATTTTAGGAAAAGTTTGTTCTAAAAGTACCTTTTGGTATACTTAGTGTATGTGTGTGTGTAGGTAGAATTTCTCGGTACCGTTAAGTTTATTTAACTGGTTAGAGTTTTTCGGGGCCTACCACCCCTGTTTAAATTTGACAACCGGACTGACATACACATCGGATTTGACCTTTTTCTATTCGACTTGACTCTTATACTGGACTTGACTTTTCTCTTTCCTGGAAAATGTCTGAGAAAATTAAATCAGGCTTTAAACGTTGCCAGTGTGGCCAAAAAATGTCAGTTACTGACAACCATAGTTCCTGTGTCTACTGCCTTGGCCCTCTCCACTTACAAGAGGACTGTTCAATTTGTCACTCTTTTTTTAGTGGGAGGGTCATGACAGATAGGCGCAAGAAACTCATGGACAGAGGGTTATTAAAACCTTCCTTTCAGGAGGCTCTGGATGCTTCAGACCAGGCATCCAAATCCTCGAAGGAATCGAAGACGTCGGAGCCCAAGTCATCGGCTCCAAGCTCTTCGAGTAAAGTTAGATCACCGGTTCCACAGACTTCGGGGCTGAGTGTTCAACTGGTGTCGGTTCCTGAGCCTCGAGTCTTGGAACCGGTGATGGAGCTCCCTCCCTCGACTTTATTGAGGTCGGCTCCGTCTTCGGTTCCTTCGACCCGTTCTTCTAAGCTCTCAGATGTCGATGTGGATTGTGTGGTGCAGAAGTTATTGGAGCATTCGGCCCTATCCAAACTTATTTCAGTTTCCACCCAGTTGGTGTCGAAACTTGAAGGCCTCCCATTGTCTCCATCCATTCCTCCTCCGAGACCTGTCGAGTCTTTGGAGCCGGAAGAGGTTGATCTTCTGATTGTGGAGCCCTCGGGTCCAGAACCGTCCTTCTCTCGGTCTGTTCCTCTCACCTCGACTCCGTCGGACCCGGTACCGGAGTCTCGGAGCCGACGATCTGTCCTTGGTTCCAGGGCCGAGAGTCTAACCGACGTTTCGGTTCAGACTCTTCCCCTCGGGGCCTCGGCGCGGATCGATTCGGCTCCGTCCTCGGGGTCGATGCCTTCGGTGCCTGTTTCCGGGATTCTTCCCATTTCTTCGGAACCGGGAGATTCTTCGACTCGGGCCCCGGGTGCTTTCGATCTTATGCGGAAGGTGTTGTCTACCCAGACAACCACATCAGTAGAAGCAACCTCTCCTCCCCATAAAGAGCCGTTATCCTCCTCTGCACCCACGGCCACATCCAAGCGTCGAGCACCGGTGTCTCAGCCACCCCTGGAGGGTGCCCCCTCTTCCTCGGAGGCTTCTTCGGATGCTCCCCACGAAGAAGTCCCTAGGAAAAGATTGTGTAAGAGGAGACACTTGGATTCTCCACAAGAATCCTTGACATCCGATACTGACTTAGATGAGTCAGAAGGGTCCCCTAAGTCACCTTCAGAAGATGTCTCTTTTTCTGACATATTGGAGATCCTGAAACAGAGAGGTGACTGGCAGTCCCTCCCCCCTTCTGAGGATGAGTCAGTCTTGCTGAAGGCATTCGGTGCTCGCCCTTCTTCCTCCTGGGTCACTCCGCCATTCGATGAATTAATGGAACTTATTGCTCGAAGGGCGTGGGAGGCTCCTGACACAGTGGAACCAGTCCCAAGGAAACCCAATAAGTATATCACTGCACCCCAGGACAAGACTTACTTAACAAAAGGAGTTCCAGTGGACGCTATGGTGGTGGCAGCGGCCACGAAAAAGGAGATGTCGGAATCTTCCTCATCTGTCCATCCCCCTAATAAAGATTCTAGGACTATGGACAGGTATGGGAAGCGCATTTTTAGTTCAGCGGCTTTTTCCATGCGATCCCTGAACTATTTGACCCACTTTACACGACTACAGAGGGATCTAGTCAAAGAGTTGGGAGATACCCTCCAGGGTACTACGGATGCTGCTGTCTCAGAGAAAGTGACAGCGCAACTTAATACCCTTACATCCATTGCAAACTCGTCCATGAGGCTGATCTCTTACGCAGCCGAAGGTTCGAGTAGGGCAGCAGCTTCAGCGATTGCTCTTCGCAGACAATCCTGGATGCGCTTATGTTCATTTGTGGAAGCCTTCAAGTCTTCCTTTACTAACGCCCCATTTGACGGTGCCACTCTCTTTGGCCCCAAAGTAAAGGAGACCCTTACCCGGTGTGAGCAGGAGGGAAAGACTCTGTCTGCTGTCGGAGTCCGTTTTTCCACCCCAACCAGACCGTACCCCAAAGGGCAACGTGGTGGAAAAATGTGGTTTCGAAAACCCCAAGGATCTTTCCCAGGCACACAGGGTGATGCCCCTTCTAGAGGCAGAGGAGGGGGCAGAGGTGGAAGACGCCGCCCTGGCGGCAGAGGGGGTCCGCAGAATCAAGGTGACAGGGATACACTCCCTGGTAAACCTTTCCAGCACTCCTGAGAGGAGGCCCGACTGTCCTGCTCTGGAGGCAGTCGGGGTCGCTTAGCTTTATACCCTCAGGCCTGGCAAAACATAACTACAGACAAGTGGGTAAAAAGCGTGGTTACCAGAGGTTACAATATACCTTTTCTATCCCATCCCATTCCAAAGAAAAGACTCCCAGATGTACCGCCCCATCTGCGAGAGCCAGCAGCTATAGAAATTTCAAAGCTGCTAGAAAAAAGAGTCATCCAACCAGTCCCAGCGGACCAGAAAGGATTCGGGACTTACTCAAGGTTCTTTTTAGTTCCAAAGAAAACAGGGGACTGGAGGCCCATTCTGGACCTAAGCGACCTCAATACCTTCGTCAAGAAAGAAAAGTTCCGAATGGTCACGCTTCAATCGATCCTTCCATTCTTACAGAAGGACGACTGGATGTGCTCAATAGATCTGAAGGATGCATACTACCACATCAAAATGGCCAGGGCATCCAGAGATCATTTGCGCTTCCTGCTGGGTGCCAGTCACTTTCAATTTCGAGCCCTGCCCTTTGGTTGACCTCAGCCCCCAGGGTCTTCACCAAATGCATGGCAGTGGTAGCGTCTCACTTGAGACGCCAAGGATTCCAGGTGTTTCCGTATCTGGACGACTGGCTCCTCTCTGCCACCACCCAGCGTCAACTAGTACAAGCCAGAGACTATACTCTTCAACTGTGTATTCACCTAGGAATTTCCGTAAACTTTGGAAAATCCTTACTACAGCCATCACAAAGTATCTTATTCATAGGAGCGGAATTAAATACACATCAGTTAATTCTAAGACTTCCTCCAGAAAGGATACTTTCACTTCAGACTCACATACGTCTTCTTCTCTTGTCCAGGAAATCCCCAGCAAAACTGGTACTGAAGGTTTTGGGACTCATGTCAGCTTCTCTTATTGCAATACCCTTGGGAAGACTGCACATGAGAGTCCTACAATGGCTACTGTTTGCACAATGGTCGTTCCAACAACTACCTCTAACACACGAGATTCTCATAACGAACACATGCAAAACACACCTAAACTGGTGGCTCCAAACGTGCAATCTTTCCAAGGGGAGACCATTTGTGCTACCCACGCCTACAGTTACGGTGACCACGGACGCTTCCCTGATAGGGTGGGGGGGCATCTTTCAGGGACAGACAGTCCAAGGCGAATGGACCAATTTTAGAGTACAATCTGCACATCAATGTTCTAGAGTTGAGGGCAGTGTTTCTAGCGTTGCAACACTTTGCTCCCCTTCTTCCTCTGGGAACTATTGCAGTTCAGACGGACAACATGTCGGTAGTCTGGTACATAAACAAGCAAGGGGGAACCAAGTCCTATCAGCTATGCAGAGAGGCCATGAGAATCTGGCAATGGGCGGAGTCCACGGGTCGCTTTCTGATAGCAACGCACATCCCGGGGTCATCCAACGTCATAGCCGACAGGCTGAGCAGAGCAATTCTGTTACCGCACGAGTGGTCCCTAAAACAGTCAGTTGCGAAAAAGATTTTTCGCACGTGGGGCCAGCCGTCCTGCGATCTGTTTGCGTCTCCAATGAACGCCAAATGCAGGAGCTACTTTGCCCTATTACCCCCTCCAGGGGAAGTCCCCAGGGACGCACTGATTCACGATTGGCCCCCGGGACTCCTGTACGCATTTCCTCCCTTCCCCCTGATATCAAAGTTTCTCCAGAAAGCCAGAAACCTACACAGGACAATAATCCTCATTGCCCCATTCTGGCCTCGTCAAATTTGGTTCCCCTTCCTGATGACACACTGCATTCGGGGACCCTGGATCCTGGACCCAGAGCCAGATCTATTGACTCACTCATCAGGGGCTCCTCACCCCGCGCTTTTGTCCCTCCATCTAGCAGCTTGGCTGCTCCAATTCCCAACTTAGCCAGGTCTGATCTTCTTTCGCCTGCAGTTCAGAATATATTAGTGGCTTCTCATAAAGCTTCCACTGCTAAAATATATACTAGTAAATGGAAGCGATTTGTATTCTGGGCGAATACACAGCAGGTGGATCCTGTTATAGCTCCTTTGAATAAAATATTAGAGTTTTTAACAGACTTGTTCCATCAGGGTGCTGCTCCTGCCACATTAAGAGTTCAATTGGCTGCCATTTCTAATTTCCATGTGGAAGAATGTGGGGCTCCTGTTATGGCCCACAGACTTTGTAAAGCCTTTTTAAAAGGGGCTTTTCATATTAGACCACCAATTAGATCTCCTACGTCACCTTGGAGTGTAAACTTATTGTTATCTAAGTTAATGTTGCCCCCTTTTGAACCAGCTTCCTCTTGTCCATTGAAATTTTTGTCATGGAAGACTCTCTTTTTGGTAGCCATTACGTCCGCTAGGCGAGTATCTGAACTTCAAGCTCTCTCCATTAAGCACCCTTATTTGATCTTTCACTCTGACAGAGTTTCTCTTCGCACTAATTCATCCTTCCTTCCTAAAGTTTGTTCTATTAATAATATTAATCAGTCCATTGAATTACCCACTTTCTTCAAGAATCACTCCAATAAAATGGAGTATATGTTGCACAAATTAGATGTTCACAGACAGCTAAGGTTTTACTTGGATAGAACAAAAGATCACAGAAAAACTGATCAACTTTTTGTAGCCTTTGCTGATAACAGGAAAGGAGTAGCGGTTACCAAAAGAACTCTTTCTAAGTGGTTAACGGATTGTATCATCTATGTCTATGATTCTTCAAATCAAACTCTTTTGCACAAACCCAAAGTACATTCAACAAGGTCAGTGTCTACATCTCTGGCTCATGCAGCTCGCCTACCACTAGACGCTATTTGTGCGGCTGCTACTTGGTCTAAGCCACATACATTCATTTCTCATTATAAGGTAGACAAGGTTTCTAGGGACAGAGCAACCTTTGGTTCCACTGTGCTCAAGAACGTCCTTCCGTGAGTTCCTCAGGAACAAGGAGCTAGGGACACTACCCATGTGTAAGAACAAACGGCGAGATTGAACACTATCACATATAGAAGTTATGTCCTTACCATAACGTTCCATGTGGAGTGTTCATCTCGCCTTTTGTTCTTACATTCCCACCCTCCCGCCCTTAGGAAGAACGTTCACTTTTGGTGCCTGGCCTGGGGCATTCTGCTTCTGCATTGCAGTTGTTGTGTATATAGTTGACATGTATATATATATGTGTGTATATATATATATATATATATATATATATATATATATATATATATATATATATATATCTATATAGACTCTAAGTTCTGTGCATATGTGATGTAAGCATGAGTGTGCTCTCTCTGACTTCTGGTTTGCTTGCAAACTAGATCTGAGGTAAAGGCAGAGGGGGGTTGTGGGTATTAGATTGTCTCGAGCTTCTTCTTGATGCAGAGCTTGCAAGCGGCCGACACGGAGCCGAGGATCAGCTCCGAACCCATGTGTAAGAACAAAAGGCGAGATGAACACTCCACATGGAACGTTATGGTAAGGACATAACTTCTATTTATGGCCTTTTGGTCCAAGTTGTTGTGGAAAGGACCAATCCATCTACCTGGTAAACAAACAAATACACATTCTTGTGAGACGGAGCTGTATCATGTTTGATTCATTGGCTAAGCAAAGCATTAATCTCTCCTTTGTTTCCTGTTCACATCTGTAATCCAAGGATTTTGGAAGGCATCAAAAGATAATGTGGCAGACATAAAGCAGAAGGTGCTTTTACAAGCTGAAATACAGGTCCAGCTTAGCATCGGCATTATTCAGGAAATGGGGAAATTATTACAATATGCAGTACATCACATCGACTGCTTTTCACTCAGCTGAACTTCATTATAGGTTTGTAGAAGGTCACAGTGCAGAGCTTCAGAATCATATTGTGTCCTTTTCTCGCAGCTGCGTGAACTGTTAACTGCCCAGGTAATAGATAATCAGCAGCAAGGACAGCCAAGCACACACAACTTTGTTTGCCTACAATAGTGTTTTTAGGAGGGGGTATGATTCAGGAACTTGCAGATAAATGCATGTAATTTCTTTGGACCACTATTTTGTTGTGGTGGTGGGGGGGCTCAGATATGGGGCAAGCATGGAAATACAGAGGGCAGTGTGTAACTAATTGTGTATACCTTACTGGATGTGATCTTTCCCGACATGCCACAATATCAGACACGTACTTGTTTGTAGACTAAATATTATACAGAAATACAGTATGTAAAACAGTCTGACATTGGGGTTTCATCTCTGTTACCTGTAGGATTATGACTACCAGGACTTGGCTTGGAACCTAAAACTTTCCCAGGCTATCATAACCTCCTCCCCTTTATCAGTTATTCTTGGCAGCTATGAACCCTTCTCCAGTGCTCATTAGGTAAGGTTAATGTTGGCCACATTATTAAAATGGCCACAGGCTACCATTTTTCTTCATTTTTTTGTGAGAAAAGTTGTCAGGTTAAACCTTTCTTCTTTTTAGATCAGCCTGTTTTATCTGGTTTTAATTTTCTGTCAGTTTTTGCATTTTCTGCTCACTTTTTTAACAGTGCAGGCAGGTTTTCCCTCCCTTTCATTTTCTTTTGATACAGCTCTCTGCAGCAGTAGGAACAAAGCAGGATTTCAATACTTTGAGAAATGCAAGTGTTCATAGGTTCATAGGTGTGTGCTAGGCTAATGGCCCTGGAGCCTTTACAAGCCTACCCCATAGGATTACCTGGCATTTGCCACCTGACTTTAGTTCCCAGTGCCTCTGTCGAGTAGAGCCACTGGAGTGATCCCCGGTGTGAATTTTCTATTTCCCATCCACTCATCAAGATCTTTCAAAGAGGGCCAGTGAGGAGCTCCGATTGACATGTATGGGAAGTGAACTCAGATCGCTGGAGTCGGAGTCCAGAGTGCTTACCACTACACCTTGGAACCAAGTGTGAGGTGAAGATTCTGACTCAAAATAAGTGTTGAATGCATAAAGTGATTTGGAAAGGCTCACTTTTCTGAAGATTGCACCATTTGTGCAACCTTCAAGCCCACCACCTTGAAAGAAACAGACCTGAATTGGAGATTCTTAGAGCTACTACCCCCTCTTCCAATTCTATTCTGAGTATGTACTCCCTCTACTTCCAAAACCCCTAAGCAGTTTAATGTTTGTCCAAAAAGGCTAAGTTTGTTGTTGATCCTGTAACTTTGCCTCTTATTTCTTATAGTATTTTGCTTGCTGAACCTGTTTCTGTTAAAAGCTCAAGAAAAATGAAATTTCCCTGAAAAGTTCTCCCCTTTCCAACTTTCTTCATTTACAGTGTCACCTCTGTTGTCAGAGGCTGGGTTCCATACTCCTTGTCCTTTCATTTTGCCCAGGTGCTCAGTTTTTGTCCAGTTGTACTTCAAAAAAATGTGTAGGTATTTTTCGGCATATAGCAGTTGTTGTCCCAGGTGCCTTCCACCACTAATACCAAGAGACCCACCTTCTGTGACCTCTACCCTGACCCTTCCTCACTGGGCTCTACTAGAGTGCCATGCCCTTTGAGATAATCATGTTGGGGTCTATGATATTGACCTCACCATTGACAATGACATTCTTGACCTTGACTCCTTCAGGGATGGTGTCATCCTTTATATAGGGATGTGTTCTCCTAAGGCACCTTCTCTCCATCCCCCTTTGGAGTTGAGCATTCCTTCCACAGAATCTGTCTTCTGGCAGTCAGTTTGCTTGTTGTCTGTTTTGACCTCCATAGTTGGCATTGGCTTTGTTGCCAGGCTTGACCCTTTTATTCTGTGGACCTTCAACCTCCTGCATTGGCCCACTCCCTTTTACGGAGTCATCAGCATTCTTGATGTTGATATGCAGGCTTTCTTGCAAGAACCTCCTGTAAAGGCAGTGCAGGTTGCTTTTCCCTGAGACATTGTTTAGCTAAACTACTGCCTTCTACATCCTACCTCTAGCTTGGGATAGTGATCCCAGAGGTGTTTGGCATGTTTCTTTATATGTATGTAGAGCTCAGTCTTCTACCCCCCCTTGGACTTCACCTCCCCCCAAAGTCAACAGTTGAGCACTTGGGCTATCCGCAAGAGTGTCTCACACAAGACTTGGATGTTGACCAGGATGCTGACTGTCTCTCCCCTTGTCATCTAATGACCCCAAGTTTGGGTAAGGCAAAATGGACTTTTGACTCCCTTCGGAGTCCAGATACATTCTTGTTGAGGCATTCCACTGATTGAGATAGTCTTATTTGGTGCTTTGCCCCAGCTAATAATATGGATCACTTGGTAACGCAGAATGGCTGGAAGAACTCCAGACTGAAGCCTCCTGTCTCAGAGACAAGGCAGAATTGTTTGGCCTCCCAAAACCTGTCCAGTCTGGTTCTGGAATCCATAACTGTGTCAGCTGCTCTTAAGGCTGTCCTTCCTCCAATTAAGAATCCAGAGCTTTGGACAGGTGAGGATAGTATACATTTTCATTCTCTACTTTACTTTCTGCTTAGTGGGGTTAACCTGAAAGACTGTCATATTAAGGTTCTAAATGAAGTTTATAGCTTGTATTTGTCCATACTCTAGAGGGCCACTTGGACCTTCTGTAAAAGCTAGACTAGTTAAAAAAAAAAAAAAAAGGGGGGGGGGGGAGAAGGCTATGCGCTGTCAAAAGCTGATCTGAAGTTTTAGACTTCTTTGCACCTATTCTTCTGAATGCAACAGAGCACTTTTTAACTGTGGCTGTACTGTTCCCAACAAAAGAACTTGTCCCCTGCAATGCTTAATAGAACATCTCAGGATAACTGACCGATTGGTTGCTCTTCCAAAATTATTTTTTTTGTTTGACAGAGCAACCAAGATTCTAGAGGTCAGCAGACTATTCCCTGAGGCCTTTTCTGATTGCTACCCAGTGGAGACTTTTGTGGAGGGGTGTTGACTGTCCCTCTACCTGTTTGAGTGAGAGGTCATCACACAAGTCAAGTGGGTCAGGAATATAGTATCCAGAGGCTGTGCTGTTTCTGAATACCTTCAGGCTGTACAGTCTAGTTTTCCTGGATGTCTTACCCTGTTGAAGAGCAGGAAAGTGGCCCAGAGCCTGCTCATAAAAAGAGCCAACAAAGAAGCCTTGCCAAATCGGAAACGACTAGATTTTTTGTTAGGGACAGATGGTCCAGTAGACACAAACACATCAGAAGGCCAATTTACACATCAATATCTTGGCGATGAGTGGCACTCCGTGTGTTGCACGCCTTTCAAGATTTTGTTCCACAGAGTACTGTTGCCATACACTCTAACAGTGCAACTGTGGTGTTGTCCATCTACAAAGGGGGAACCAAATCCTACCCCTTTCATCAGGAAGCAATGAGGGAATGAGGACAGAATATCATTTCACAGTGCTTTTTGATTACAATGAGCTTTGTCCACTAGAAAAATGGCTTGTCCCACAGACTGAGCAGATGTCTTTTCTTGCCTCAGAAAATGGTCTTTCAAAATGCCTACAGCAAGGAAGATTTCCAAAATGGCCATACATTAAGGCACAGGTTAATTGGTGCTTTCCCAGTGTGAAAACTGAAGGCATTAAAAATGCTAGTAAATGTTAATAGTTTGAGTAGAATTCAGTTGCTGGTTGGTCATTACACTGACTGGATGCTAACAAAAAAGCATTTGGAGAAGGTAAGAGAAAGTCAACCAGAAAAGGAGAAAAAGTCTGGCTAGGAAGAACCTTGCAGTTTAAAAAAAAAAAGTTCAAGCTTCACCTTTAGTACAGGAGGTGGCTTCCAGTAATTTAGAGGAAACCAATCTAATGCATTTAGAGATGCTTAAAATAGTGAGACACTGGAGGAATATATAATGTCAAATGACAAAAAGCTGATAAGAATAGAAGAATCTTTAAGTAGCTGTTTAGAGAAGCAGATAAAACTAGAGAAATCACTGTTTGAAATGAAGGAATGTTTGACTGAATATGAAGAATTGTTCCAAAAAGTAGTGGTGTTAGAAGACAGAGCACATAGAGAAAACCCGAGCTTTTCTGCTATACCAGAGTAAGAGGAGGGATTGGATTGCAATAATTTTATGAAAGCAAAAATAAGCAAACTGTATTTGTATTCTACAGTTTGTTTGTCTTTTCATCTTCTCCCGGTTAGGGGTCGACACAGCGGAACTCCGGTCTGCTAATGATTGGCAGTAGATTTTTATGGTGCCGAGTTGCCAGCCCGATGCCCAACCTTCAGCGAAGGCACGCCGCTTTATGCATGTCTTTCGAATGCCACTTGACTGCGGGGAGGACATGCAGACTCCTCACAGAAGGCACTCCAGTCAAGAATCGAACAGGAGAACCTCTTGCTGTGAGGCAACAACGCTACCGCTGCACCACCATGGCTTACTTGGTTTATTAATTGAGAAGGCACATTGTGCGTATACTCCAAATCTGACTAAGAAAGTAGCCAAGACCTGTCTTCAAGATGTAGTCATAGATGTAGAAAGAGCTGCTCCTGATAATACTGTTGCAGAAAAAAAACATTAAAAAGTTGGGGCCAATAGATTGTGGAAAGATTATTCACTGTACACCAGGCAAAAGAGGGAAACATTTACTCCTGCAGTTAGGAGATGTTGAGAGGCAGGTATGACATTAAACTTGCTATATCCTGCATTAATGAGAATATTGTTCTTGAAAGATCAAATAAAGTTTTGGATGTAGAACAGCCTAAGGAAGAAATTAAATTAAAAAAAAAAGAAGAAGAAAAAAAGTTTAGTCTTCAAACAGTGAACCACCTTCTCATTCTTCTGAAAATAACAAAGCCTACAGAAAAAAAATTGCCAGTGAAACCTTTTCAATTGTTCATTTGGAAGGAGACAAATATAAAGAAATCCAGACAGAGAGGTCTGCATCTGGAAATACTGAGTGTATCCATTTGTATTCCAAGTGAACATCTCTCTCCAGTGTCAGTGGTGAGGATTCAGGCTCCTTGATTACTGGCCCAGAGTGGGGACGTCCCAGTGAAATTCTCATTTGATGAAGTTTAGACACGACAGCTATGCTTCTGCAAGAAGTGGCTGAAGAACACTGGCAATTCATTGACCGTGTTAAACTGGTAAGACTACTCCAAAGCATGATCTCCACTTTGTCGTTACTAAAGCTCAAAGGGCTCACCTTGAAACGGAAGCCTGCTGATGATCCAACCCGATTCCAAGCTGACTGGATCCTTGTTACCAGCTCTTCATAAAGACTAGTGTATATAAAGAAATGTTCTGTTTTAATAAGCCACACATCTGAAGTCTACTATAAGATGAAAATTTGTCTTGACCAAATAAAAATTTGAATGACACTGGCTTTTTTGGCTAGAGTATTTCCGAAATCTGCATTATAGGAATGGAAACGTTTTGTTTTTACTGGATTTTTACTAGTAGTAGACTTCCATATCCACAGGTCATTGGGCACTACTTAATTGTAGGACACTCTGGCTACTCCCTTTAGAAGCACTTTGTCAATATTAGGACAATGAATGACAAAGTAATTGTAAGTTAAAATGTTTTTGTTCTTATGTGTATAATAGAATGTCTCTGTATGATGCACACAGTAGCTTTACAATACAACATGCAATTTACATCCAGAAATGTAAGTGCGAGGTAGGGGAATTTTATCAGTTACTGTTGTTTATCCCAGTGCAGTATGAAAGTTTTTTTTTTTTTTCTTTTTCTGTGACGTTTCACTGTATCAAGGTACGGAAAGCAGGAAGTAAGCAATATAATGTTGTGGGCTTTGGCTGCTAGGAAATATAAAAGTGTATTGATATATTTGTATTAAAATATAATGATTTCCCCTGCTTTTATACAGGTGGAAGTCTAGACTAATGTTCTTTAAGCTGCATTGAAAGATTTTTTTAAGCAAACGGGAAAGATATATAAGAGAAGATGAAAAGCTTGAAAGGATTGCTGTTTTTAGCATTTGCAAAGTTATCTGTTTTTTTTTCTCTTTGTTATTTATTTATTTAACATTTGTTAACTGGGAAAGTCCGTCTTGGAACAAAGCCAATTTTTAGCTGTGGTCCGGGGGGAAAATTCTCTAGACAACATGTCTTTGTAACGTGGGAAGAAACTGGAGCACCTGGTGGAAACCCACACGAATGCAGGGAGGACATGCAGACTCTGCACAGAAGGCACCCCAGCTGCGAATCGAACCAGAAGGCCTCTTGCTGTGAGGCAGCAATGCTACCGCTGCACTGCTGCGCCTTCCAGTAGATCTTTATGCATCCTTTTTTTAACTGGCGACTAGAAACAAAAAAGTTGTAAGCAATTCGTAATGAGGGATCTGGCCATTGTGCTCTGAATAAACTGATCAGGAGTCCTGTCTTTGCATTTGCAAAGCTACTATTTATTTTTTATTTATTTATTTTTTTAAACAAATGATTTCAGCTGTCGATGCGAGTCCGCAGGTGTAAGCAGTTAATCAGGAAATGTCTGAACAGTGTCTTCTGCGTTGATTATATTTGGCATTTAAGGGGGAATTGGCAACATGTGCAGTGAAAATAAATGGTTTCAAACTGTGGAAAGTAAAATTTTTCAAGTACTTGCTTCTCAAACAGCCTTATCAATGCATTAAATATAATAGTGTAGAGTTTAGTGTACTTTTTCTCAAAGCTAAAAATTAGTTTACTGAGAGCTTGCAAGTTGTTTTTCACATATGGAAGGGGAATTGAGATAGAGCAAGGACAGACAGGTGTGTAAGTGGAAGCACAGGCTGTAATGTGCACTTTCAACGTGATTAAACCTAACTTTGTTATATGTAATGCCTGTGGGGTCTGTTTGGGGGCAGCTTCCCTTGTATGGAGAGTTAAACTAGCTTTTTGAAAGTGTATATGGTTTTATTTGCTTGTTGTATGTTAAAAGGTTTTGCTTCTTGAGTATTTTTATTAATGCAGAAACATAACTCTCAACCTCTTAGACCAGGAAATCTGGGTAAAGCCATAAATAAAACTGAAACAAAGGCCCAAAAATAGGGACCGTTTTTAAATATCGCTCTTACAAACTTAGGAAGTTAACAGAATAACAGGTTTGAAATTAGCATGGATTTGATTTTCTGAATGGTATGAAGTCTGAAACTCAAATGTTGGTCATTATTTTTTTTAACTTTAATCTAATGATTTGCCACTAATCTGCCAGAAAACCACAATTTTTTTGAAAAACAGACCAAAACTATGAGGCAGAAATCAGTACGGTTGAGAGGTATGTGCAGAAAGCCTGGGAAAATGTGACTTGGTTCAAACAGATATGAGAAACAGCAACTGCATACATCAGACTGACTAACATTAATGTGTACATGTTTCCTGCAAGCTGGAAAAATATATCCAGAAGAACTGTTGTGTATAATATGTTTTTTTATGAAAAGACTATGGAAGCCCTGAACTTGAAAGTAACGAGCTTTTCATCAAAAAGGAAAGAGAAGAAAAATTATTGTATAAACAAAAATTCTACTTAAATATTGAAGTTGCACTTTGTGACCTGTGTGGTGATACTTTATACTTTTTTGCTTTTTTCTATGTTTGTTTGCATTTTTTAGTTTTTTTTTCTGGGACCTTAGTCTTGTAATTTAATTTGTAGTTGTGCAAAGATTGTTTCTCTACATTGTACTGCACTTCTATCTGCACAAGTAGAATTACTTAAAGTTAACTGTATTTTAAACTTTGTTGGGCTTTAGTCTTGTTACGTTCATATTTGTAACAGAACTATGGACTTCTGCTAGATTTCAGCTTTATTTAGTGATTTATTATTGCAGTTTTTCCAGTAGACAGTGTTACTGGTACATTTCTGCAGTCTGGTGTCTTAAACTATAGCAGGATTCAGCAAAATATTTCTTTTTTTCACTCCAGAATTTGTACTTCAGTGCTTTTAAAGTTGCTGATATTCCAGTTTTGATCCTACAGCTTTATATTCTGCGTGTGTACCTGCTTAGAGTTGCATTCTAGTGGCTTTCTGTTCCCCTCTTCTTTGTATCTGCCCCATCCCCTACTGAGACATTGAGCTAAAGTTTCTGCAATTCTAACCAGCATTAGAAAGAAGTTGCATTCCACACCCTTTCCTTTTCTCTTTTCTTTGGGTCTCCCCCCACCCCAGAGACATTAAGCTAAAGTTTCTAAAATAGCTTTAATATTTGCTTTATTTAAATGGATCCCTGTCTACCTATCCCGCTTCTTCCTTGAATTTTACCCCACCCTGTCACCGTTTTCCTGTTGTGGTTCCATCCCTTATGGTTATATAATTTCCAAAGTCACTTCCTCTCCTCTTTCATTGCTATTGTCTGTTGTATAAGCCATTTAAGTACTCTTCCCACACATTGTTTTCCATAGATCCATCCTGTAATGGAAAATTTTCCCTATAGAATTGTCTGTAAAACTGCACCCTTTAAAGCAGTAAATATAGAGCAAATACTTTGTGTGCTGACAAGCTTAGAGCAGCTAGTTGGGTGTCAAGTAGCAATACCTATCAGTTTAGTAAAATTCTGTATTGTGTAAACATTAAACTTAGAATTTTATACAGTTTGCATAATCTATCCCAGTAAACCACCCCTAGTAATGTGTAATCATTAAGGTTAAAAGAATTTAGTACTGTTTAGCATAATCTGCCCCCCCTTGTAACCCCAGTACACCCCCACCCTTTGTAGCTCAATTGTCAAAGGGCTGGACAGCATGGATGTGCAGTTTCCTAACCCCTCTTTAGCTAGTTTGGTGGTGGATATGGACATCTTGAGATGATGTAGCAATTGTCTCGTTTTTACCAAGACATTTAATCCTTAAAGAGACGGGCACAGTATGTGAGAGATGTATTAAACAATGACTCTGGAAGATAAACTCTCATATACAAGTGCACATGAGGTTGTTGAAACCAAGCACACAACACCCACCTCCCATGGCACACACAGACGCACCGACACACACAGATTAATGTATACTGAGGCACTTAAAAGCAATATTTCTAAATAACAAATGTTGCCTAGACCGTCCATTGTCAAAGCCATGGCTCAGCAAGCCCAAACGCACTCATTAAAAAGAACACTTAACACCACCCATATAGTCGCACTCAGTGGAGCCACAAACATTAAGCCACTATGTGATGCCCCTGTACTGGCCCAGTAATCAAGAAGCCTCAGTCCCCACCACTGGCAACAGCTAGGGGCCATACACACTGGGAGGATGGCAAGTACACACACAGTAAAGTGCCATTTCCTTTAAGAGCACATAGAGATTGCAGTCGGTCTGGGGCTGCTTTCTTCCTCTTTCTCCAGATTCCCAATTAGATTCCCCACTGGCACAGCTATAGGGTTGAGATCTGAAGCCGAAACCTCCAGTACCCTATCTGTTCAACCGATGCTTTGTGTCCCTGCCCATGTAGCTGACACACACACACACACACACACACACACACACACACACACACACACACACACACACACACACACACACACACACACACACGTTGAGATTTGATTTATATATGAACACACACATAAACCTGAGAAAGGCTGGCACAGGTTTACTAGCCATGCCCCCTTCTGCCCAGACTAATAAGGTAGCTATCATTGCCACCAACCACTCTTATCAGGTACTCTAGGCTCTTAACAAAAGGTGCCCAATCCTACTGTGTAATGGTCCTAATAATCCAAATGGTAGTTCTGACCAAGCGCCAGACTATTAGGAGTGGTGTGTACAGTGTCACCAAATAGATATGCAAGCAAACTAAGAGCTTAAATATGTCTCATAAATATCAGCCACAAAGAGAGGTTTAAATATGTTTAATAATAAAAGAACAGGCCAATACTCAGTACATCAACACAGTAACTTCAGAGTTCAAAATCACAGGAAATATTTAAAACAATACTCCATACAGAAAACATCTAAACTAATCTTTACTGTATTCCTGTCTATAGCTAAAAGAGTTACAATACCCTAATTACTTATTAGCAAGGCAAGTGCAGATGGTTTTGATGAGTGGATGTTCTTAATAGGTCCAAGACAAAATAAAGAATGCACAGTCTCTCTCTGAGAGAGTTCCCAAATTAATATCAAGCATTACTGCTGATTCAGCTTGTATGACATCACTCTTTGTAACCTGACTTCAGTTTCCAGGCAAAGCAGAAGCTTAACAGAATTTACCATCTCTGTGCGAGAAGTAGATATTTCTCAGATCTTTGCAGATCTTGGAAGTTGTAAAACACCTTTACATTTGAAACCCAGTAATTACTTCTCTCCAAGACCATACAAAAACTTCTAGCTCTAGACATGTCTGCTACTGAAATGCAACTGAGAGATAACATCTATAGCACAATCATAAAGGAATCTAATTTCAGCTTATTTTCTGTTCTAAGTCAGCAGGGCATGCTGTGGTTGCATTTTAGTTCAGTACATAACGTGCAGTTCTGTATAAATCTTATCAATATTCACAAATGACATAGAATTATTTACAAAGTTCCAGATGGGTGGACTGGCAGTGTGACAGTCAAGCTAGTTTTTCAAGTGACCCTTGAGAAACGTTGCTTGAGGGGGTTGAGCTTATCTGGGAATACCTTATCCCATTCCCTGTCTTGAGAGCCCATCTGCATTGGCATTGCCAACCCCACTGCGGTGCATGCACTGTCATATCATATGCCTGCAACCCTAGGCTCCACCTTAGTAATTTGGCATTTTGCTGGCTGGCTCGATGTAGCCATTTTAAGGGATTGTGGTCTATAAGTACAATGAATTTCTTTCCGTACAGATAAGGCTGAAGTTTCTGCAGTGCCCACACTATGGCTAGACATTCCATTTCTACAGCTGCATAACATTCCTCCCTGGGTTGGAGCCTACGACTGAGATATACCACTGGGTGCTCTTCTCCCTTTGAGGAAACCTGGCTCCCACCCCATGGTTTGAAGCATTAACCTGCACAACAAATTCTTTGCTGTAATCTGGACTGGCCAACACAGGGGATCTCCCAAAGCTCCTTTAAGCTTCTGGAATACTTGCTCACATGCTAGAGTCCACACTAGCTTATCTGGCTTATTTTTCCTTACCAGGTCTGTGAGGGGAGCAGCTATGGTACTATAATTGGGGACAAGCCTTCTGTAGTAACCCGCTGTCCCTAAGAATGCCCTTACCTACATTTTGGTAACAGAGGCAGGCCATGCCTGAGTGGCTTCCACTTTGGCAGGTTCTGGCCTGGTCTTACCACTCCCCATTTTGTCCCAGGTAGGAGACCTCTGCCATTCCCATCTGACATATGCTATGCTTTAATGGTCAACCCTGCCCACTGTATTCTGCCCAGCACCCCCCGACATGCTGAAGATGCTCTTATCAGGAATGGCTGTAGATGGCAATATCTAGGTAAGTAAGGGCAAAATTTCCTGCTCCTGCTAGTATACGATCTATCAGCCTCTGGAAAGTTGCTGGGGCATTTTACATCCCAGAGGACATTTTTGTGAACTCATACAAGCCAAAAGGAATCACAAAGGCTGACCTCTCTCTAGCACTGGGAGTCAAGAGCACCTTCCAATAACCCTTGGCATAATCAATAGCGGTAAGATACTTAGCCCCACCCAGCTGCTCTAGGGCTTCATCTGTCCTAGGCATGGTGTAAGCATCTGACTCAGTGTGACTATTTAACTTCCTGTAGTCCACACAGAACCTGGTGCTGCCATCCTTCTTTGGTACCAGCACCACTGCAGAGGCCCAGGGACTGCTGGACTCCTGAATTACCCCTAGTTCCAACATTTCCTGTATCTCCTGCCTTAGGGTCTGTTTGACATTGTCAGGCACCCTGTAAGGGGCCTTCTTAATAGGCCTTTGGGGGTCCTGTATCAACATGGTGCTGCCCCAGTGAACATATCCCCAAACTCCTGTAACACTGCTCGGATTTCTTGAACCTGGGTAGGGGATAGCTGCTGGGACATTGCCACCCCTTCCACTGAGGTGTCAGCCTGAGTCTCACTGGTCACCAGATCTCCCTCAGACTCCCCCTGCCATCCACTGCAGATACACAGTACAAGGGCCTACCTATCATGGTAAGGTTTAATCATGTTAACATGGTACAATTTGTTCCTCTGCCTCCTGCCAAGCAGTTCTACCATGTAGTTAACATCATTGACCTTCCTTACCATCTTGTAGGGTCCCTCCTAAACTGCCTGCAACTTGTGTCTGATAGAAATGAGAACCATAACCTGCTGCCCTACAGCATACTCTGTAGCTCGAGCATTCCTATTATACCAGACCTTTTTCTGCTGTTAGGCTTCTGCCAGGCTCTCTTGGGCCTAGCCTATGAGTTCCCGGAGTCTTGTTCTGAGGTTTATGCCACAACAGACTCCATGTGGGATTCATACTCTCCCTCCCACTCATCCTGAATCAGATCTAGAGGTCCCCTCGCCCTATGCCCATACAACAACTCAAAGGATGACAAACCTGTGGATTCCTGGAAAACCTCTCTCTAAGCAAACAGATGGGGCAGATATTTGTCCCAGTCCCTGTTAAACTGGTCTGCAAATGCCTGTAACATGGACTTGAGTGTAGAGTTTAACCTCTCAACTAGACCATTAGTCTGGGGATGGTAAGGGGGGGTGGCATTTAGGTTTGTTACCCGGCAGTGCTTCCACAGACAAGCCAGCAAATCTGACATGAAATTGGCACCTCTGTCAATCAGTATTTCTTTTGGGAAACCTTAGCTGCTGAAAATCTCTAACAAAGCATTTGCCACCTTTTCTGCCTCAATGGAGGACAGGGCCACTGCTTCAGGGTGGTATCTGGTAGCACAATCTACTACCACTAGGATATACTTTTTCCATGTGGAACTTGGGGTGCTCAGAGGCCCCACAATATTCATAGCTACCCTCTGAAATGGCTCCTCAATCACAGGCAAAGGCATTAAAGGAGTTTTCACCTTGTCTCCTGCCTTGCCTACCTTTTGGCACTGCTCACAGGTCCTGCAGTACCTTCTTACATCTCTGGAACTCCCAGGCAAATAAAAGTTCTGCATAATAAGTCTCTCTGCATGTTTTTTGCTCATATGACCTGCAAAGGGGGTATCATGGCCTGTGGCTAGAAGTGCCATATTATAGGCTCTGGGCAGCACCAACTGCTGTATTCTGTCACAGTCTGTGCATCCCTCAGGGGTCCATTCTCTGTACAGTAACCCTTTGTTCAAGTATACAGATCCCCCTTCCCTTGAGAATTAGGTTGGCTACGTCCTTCAGGTCTTGTCATGTAGGGTCTGAGAGCTGAGCCTGTCCCCATCTCACTCTTTTTTTTTTGTAACCCTTCCCAGCTCCCCTTCCACAGGAAGTCTGGTGTTCTTTGACAGTGGTGCCTCACTCTCAGTCTGGGTACTACTACTCATCTCTGCCCTTGCAGTCACGCTGTCCAGGGGAACATCACTACTCACAGGCAGCTGTGGCTCACCTTCAGTCTCACTGCACAGGGTAGCTCCCTCCCTGAAGTAACCACCTCACCAGTCCTGGCCACAAGTGTGCGGTCTGTCTGGGTCTCCCCCAGGCAACCAGACCCACAGGCTTGTCTCAAAGCCTGACTGCGTGTAACAGTTTGCACACACAGTACTGCATTATCAAAATCATTCACTATCAGGACATCTGCAGGGATATCCTCAAACATGCCTACTTGCTGCCTTCCTTTTCCACCCTCCCAGTCAAGGGGAACCCTAGTCAAAGGTATCTGGAATGGGGTCCTCCTAAAGCTCTGACTGAGTAGACTGCCCAAGCAAGTAGTGCTCCTCTGTAACCATTGCAGGCTACAGAATGGTTAGGTCAGCGGCTGCATCTCTCTCTTAGCAGTGGCTTCTTTCCCATCCACTAAGATAGGATATAACCTCTTGTGGTAGTTTGGTACCCTTGTTGCCTCAGGACAACCTACTGCTGGCATTTTGCCATTCCCACTTACTGGCTGTCCCATCTTTTGTTCCCCACCTTGCTTCCATGGACATCTATATGCTACATGGCCCCACTGGTTGCATTTAAACATTTAACCCTTGGTTCTGGACGTGTACCTGGATTAGTAGCTTTCCCTGCTACTGGTGGACTTTGTTGCGGCAGTCTGGGCTGCCCACCATGGGTTCCCTTAGAACCTTGAGCAGCACTGGGTGTCCCTCTCTTGTTCAGTGATGCTCTGCTTGCTAGGCATAGTTCCCCCTTCTTCCCAAACTCATCCACAGTACTGCATTGTCTATCAGCTAACCAGATTCTCATGTCCTCAGGCAAAGTGCTAAGGGCTTGTTCCCTCACCAAAAGGTCTGCCAGCCCTTCAAAAGTGGTAACCTGACATCCACTCACCCACCTATGAAAATAAATGCTAAGTTCAGCAACATATTCACACACAGTTTAATTTGCCTTGCATCTATACTCATTAAACTTTTTCCTATAAGTTTCAGGTGTTAACTTAAAGCATTGTAAAAGACCATTCTTTACAATATTATAATTTAAGCAGTCAGTATCAGACAATTTAGAAGTAGCAGTTACAGTTTTACCATGGAATAAGGTGGTCAGGAACTGTACCCACAGCTCTTGGTCAACATTATACTGTTTACATACCCTCTCAAACATATGAATGAAACTAACAAAGTTATCCCCCTCTGTAAATTGTGGAAGAAATTTACTGACCTTTGTTGCTTCTGGGGTTCAGTTACTCCCTTCCCTATTACCTCCATGACTCTGGCAAAGAGTCAGCATCTCCTTTTCATATTGCCTCTGCCTCTTCTTCTCCTCCACCTCTAGACGTTGCAGTTTCTCATTTTTGTCAGCCTCTAGACATTTCAGTGTCTCTGCTGCTTCTATTTGCAAACGCTTGGCCTCCAGCTCAAGTTTCTTTAACTCTAGATGGGTTTTTAAGTCCTCTGTGGGAATGTTGAACTGTCCATTTTCTGAAAGTTGTACATCTCCAGCCTGGTTGTCGTCCTGGTCATACTCAACTGTCCAAATTTTTGCACAATGTCCAGATTTTTGTCTCCTATTTTTGGTGTGTTCCTTCAGACATTGGTGGTTTTCTGTTAAATCAACTGATAAATCACAGCCAACGAACCAGGAACCAGCAAGCTGAATGAATAAATCCTTTGTTAATATGAAAAAAACACACTTTATTCACATAAAATATTCAGTACTCTGTAAGTGCTTTCGTTACGCTATGTTATACTTCCTCAAGGCATGTACAGATGGTAATGATGAGTGGATGTTCTTGATAGGTCCAAGACAAATAGAATATGCATAGTCTCTCTCTCTCTCTCTCTCTCTCTCTCTGAGAGAGTCTGTTCCCAAATTAATATCAAACATTACTGCTCGGCCAACTTGGATGACATCATTCTTTGTCACCTTACTTCAGTTCCCAGGCTAAACAGAAACTTAACAGAATTTAACATCTCTAATGGATATCTCTCAGATCTTTGTAGATCTTGAAAGTCATAAACCAGTAAAATGCTTTTTACATTTGAAACCTAGTAATTACTTCTCTCCAAGACGATACAAAAAAACTTCTAGCACTAAACATTGTGTCTGCTACTGAACTGAAACTGAGAGATAACATCTATAGCACAATTGTAAATTAATCTAATTTTAACTTATTTTCTGTTCTACGTTAGCAGGGCATGCTGTGGTTACATTTTAGCTCAGTACATAACATAATAGTTATGTATAAATCATATCAATGTTCACAAATGACATAGAATTGTTTACAAAATTCCAGATAGCTGGGCTGGCAGCATCACACCCTAAAACAAGCAAACACACTCCCTTGACTCTTGTCATAGGGGACTACATTGTACGACACACTGTTGCTTCACTAACCAGGTTGAACAAGGAGAAGATTATAGTTATTTCCTTATCTGAAGCAAGAATCTGCCAAATGACACACTCACTCATGTTATTGCACCACAGGTACCAGTAGTATTCCGTCATAGTCCATGTAGGTGTAAGTGATCTGAGATGTACCTCCCTGGACTATGACTGGAGGCTTTCTGGAGCTCTCAGGCTGGTGAGAGCCTTACATTGAGCAGCATATTTACCATCACATAGGATGATGCCACAGTATGAGCAAAACATGACCGATTTTAACAATTGGCTGTCTTTCTGGTGTCATTCTGAGGGGATCCGGTATTTGTCAGCTGGGGAGGACATGGTTAATAGACCATGTTGCTTTACCAAGGATGGTTTGCACCTGTCCCCTGTAGGATTTCCAATACTGGCTATCCAACTGTGTAGTGCCTTTTTAGGTAATGCCAAATTGACAAACCAGTTGACAAAGCAAAATGGACTCAACTAAACCTTGTGGTGTTACTGCTCAATTCCAGGAGCCTAAATAAAAAGAACCACACTCACTCCAAGCCTTCCTCACACTCCAGAGTATAGGCAGCTGTGCAGTTAGAGAGACCTGATTAAAGTGGCAGAGAGTACCTCAGAAGTGCAAAGTTTCAGTGCCGTCTACACTTTTAGAACAGTAGCTGCACAGGTCAGGGCTAAAGATGGAGGTGTCGCGATATACATTTATAACCAGCACAAGTGTAGTTTGGTTAAACAATATGACTCACTGGAGTTCCTCCATGTGCAGATCACTGTAGACAAAATCTGTACTAGATCCTAGTCAGCTGTAGGTAACTCTGCATGTCCCAGTAAGCTCACAATGCATACTTGGACCTACTGGAGACACTTGCCATACAACCCAACACCCTACTCATGGCACACTTTAATTACCAGTTTATAGACTGGGAATCCTATATGGCCTCAAATCTGCAGGCATGGAGATTCATGGACTTCATAAATGTAAACATTTGCAACCAAATAGTGAAAACTCCCATTAGAGGCTACAACATTCTGGACCTCAGACTCACAAATATGGGAGAACGCTGCACCCCCCATCATTGGCCTTCCTGGTAACGTCAAACCATAAAGCGGTCTCCCTCAAAATCAAAATCAGCTTTGTAACCCCAGTAAAAACAGTAACCTTCGGGAACATTTCTAAGGCAAACTACCTTTCATTAAGTGATGGTTTGTGAAAATTCAAAGCCCCTGCAAACCCGAAGAACACAGCAGCCTATGCTAAATTACACTCAAACTCTTCGGGCATGTGAGTTGCTATATAGAGGCTGCTGTACTTACCAGAAGTAAGCTTCGAAAACTTCCCTGATGACATCCCAAATTAAATGGGATGTACAACAAAAGGAAAAATTAATTATGGCAAAAATCAAGAGGAGGAATTCCCATAAAAATAAACTTTTTCTTGAAATTAATTAGGCAACTAAGAGGGCTAATTGTGTCAAGCAAAGCCAACTCTGAGGTTAAGATAGCTTCCCAAGTAAAAGATGATCATAAGGCTTTATTCAGCTATGTCAGAAACCTCAAGGGCAGCACACAACAATGTGCTGAACTGGTGATTAACTTGTTGTTGATGGTGTCACATTCACCGAGCCTGGCAATATATTGAACCTATTAGCGGACAAATTACTGCTCTATCACTCCCAACCATCCTCCAGGAAATGCCCTCAAACATAACTTTTCCAGTTATAACTAGGGAATATGTACTGGCTGTACTCACTAAAGCCAAGAACACAGCCTCAGTGGTTCCCAATAACATCCTATGATGCCTCCTGAACAGTCATAAAATATGACTTATCAGGAGCCCTGGAGTAGCTATTTTAACTATAGTCTTAAAACGGGCTTTGTGACATGAGAATGGAGGACTGCAGTGGTAATCTCCTAAATAAGGGAGGAACTTCAGCAGATCCTGGAAACTACAGACTTGTTAGTTTGACTAGTCTTGTTTGGAAAGCCATGGAAAGAATAATCTTGGATGTTATCAACTTCCAAGAACATAGGAGATCTTCAAGTAATGGATCCATCCCAGTTTGGTTTTGTCAAAAGAAGGTCATGCTAACTAAATCTGGTGGATTTCTTTGAAAAGGTCATTTAGGCAATGGATGACGAGAAAGTGGTGCATACTGCCTACCTAGATGCAGTACTCCACTTGAGCATTGTCAAAAACTTATGGAACTAGGCAGAAACCACAACACACTGGATAGCTTGCTGGCTCATAGATAGGACCCAAAAAGTTAAGATTGGAGAGGCCACCACCGCAAAGAGGCCAGTCACCAGTAGAGTTCCCTCAGGTCTCTGTGCCCGGCCCGCTTCTGTTTATCTACTTCTCAGTGGTCAAAGCCAATGTCAAAGGCCTTCACATTAATCTGCGAACTTGGCCAAACTGGGAGCAGTCATTGAATCCTTCCGAGATGAGAATACCTTTCAGGAAGGTCTGATGCAGACAAATGCTTGATGGCCAAACCCATGGTTTAAAACTCAAAGCCAAGAAATGAATTTGTTTGAGAAATTATTCTCCAGGTAACTGTGTCATCAGTAAAACACCCCTAAAAGTTAATGCACTAGTCAGGGATCTGGGAACTAGTGTAGATAGTAACCTAGCCTTCGACCAGCATGTGTCTAAGGTAGAAAGAAAATCCTATGTTGCTCAACTTGTAAGTAAGGGCATGGCATGGCATCTAAGTCTAGAGAGGTCATCCTACAATTGTACTTGGCCTTCATCAAATCCATCATAGAGTGTAATGCCCCATTTATGTACCTGACCAGACACATGCAGCAACTGGAACTTCCACAAAGATTGCTTAAAAAAAAATACAGGGAGTACACAAAATATCTTATGCTGATGGCCTAAAAACCCTGTTCCTTTACTCTGTATCATACAGAATACTAAAAGGTGATCTTTGACTGGCATACAAGGCATCCCTGGACCCTGTTTTGATGATCCTTTTGCACATCCGCAAAACAAACCGCATCAGAACCACTAGATCAAAAGAACTAAATTTTGTTTCTGACTTAAATAGGGCATGTTGGAGAGACAGATACATTTCTCTGAGAATTATCAGTCCCTGGAAGGCTCTCTTGTTGTGTCTTTCGACTTTTCCCGGTTAGGGGTCGCAAAAGCGGAACTCCAGTCCGCTAATGATTGGCAGTAGATTTTTACATGCCGAGTTGCCAGCTCTGACGCACAACCTTCAATGAAGGTACGCCCATTCACACATGTCTCCACACAGAAGACTCTCTAGCTGAGAATCGAACAGGACGTCTTCCTGTGAGGCGACAACGCTACCGCAGCACCACCACCGCAGTCTATCCATGTGAAAAAGAGTTCCTCCATAACCTTAATTAAGCACAACTTAGACCAATGGATGGGTAATCGGAAATTCATCCCTGGTCTTGCACATGTGTATCTGATTGACAAAGGCTGTCATCAGAATGACCGTCTTGACATTAACATGAAACATAAATGGCTTTGCAGGTTTAGACAGAGAAAGCAGAGTGTATTGAATTATGTTAAGTGGAGGGTGCAAATTTCGATGTTACTGGAGATGCATTTGTATACAAATGACCATGAAAGTTTGGCAAAGAAAGGATTTCAGGATGGGCATTTAGTAGAGTATCTGAGAAAAGGGAAATAGTACTGATCATGAGAGAGGCTTCAGTATTAAAAGAAGAGAGGAAGGGGAAAATGACAATACTGGTAGATTTCTGATAGTAATGGGTTATTGGTGTGGGAAAAGGATTACACTGACATGTAGTTGTATTCCACTTAAAACGGTTATAACATTTTAGGAGAATTTTGGGAAAAAGTAGTAAGCTTTCAGCAGAGAATGTTATTTATGCGGTGGGCTGGAACCTAATTTGCAATAACGAGGATGTATCGGAGGGACTTAAAAAGGAAAAATAAATATAACAAAAGAGTGTAGATTATGAAGAAATATGTAAAATTTGCTATAGAAGGTGTGAATTTACTATCTAGAACGGAGACAGAATGTGTGTGTTATTCACCTAGATAAAATAACTGGGCTACATTATACTGAAATTAGTATGTGTATTTAACTGAAAGCTTTTGAGATATATTGAGAACTGTAGCAGATCATGCATCAGTTAAAACGAAGATAAAAATGTTGGATAATGATACAAGAATTAGATATTGGCACTTTCCTTCTTACTGGTTTAAAAAATGGCAATTGAGTCTTGATGTAGAGAAAACATTTGAGTCGACTGGGATTTTATAAGTAGGGCAATGGTAGCATTTGCATTCCCTGATAGAGTAATAGGGTTAATATGGAGGATATATGAAGGGATGGAGGCAAGACTTAAGGCATGACAGCTTGTTTTAACAGAAGAACAATGCAGGGATGTCTTCTTTCCCCACTGTTATTTGCTTTATATTTAGAGCGGTTGGCAAAGAAAATGTGATTCACAAATTTGAGGATAAATTCTAAGCTTGCTTCCCCCCTTTCCTGTGGCAGGTCTTGTCCAGATACGGGTTTGCTGTGTCCAGGACTGTTTGTGAGCTCTAAGCCCCCCCACACACACACACACACTTAACTGGGGTTAAACTATTCCTGGCGCTATAAAGTCTGTTCTTCAAAATTTCCCTTGCAACTAGCCAGCTTTTTAGTTTTAACACTCATCTTTTTCTTTGAGCTCAGCACTTGTTCAGAACTCATTGTAAGCACTAAATAAGTTTCAAATTACTACAGCACTCAACTTTCATCACTTGTCTAGAGGAAAACAGGTTTTAGTACTTAATAAATAAGCACCTATTCAGGCATGTCTAAAGGTCAGCTCCTGGTGTTTTCTCCTGTCTACCTGATGAATCTGGGCATCTTGGGACAATGCAGCAATTGCCTCATGTACACAGACAAACCTCTCCTCCTACCACCCAACACTACGACCTGTGAGAGATGCACTTGTATAGCCAAACTGGAAGCAAAGCTCTCTTCACCAAAGACTGGCCTAGACAGTCAAGAGGAGAAGGTAAACACTTGCACCGCACCACACTCATCACATAGTCCCACAAAACCTACACCACCAAAACACACACACACACACACACACACACACACACACACACACACACACACACACACACAGAAGCACAAAAAACACACATCTACATTTGCGGAGGCTCTCAGTACAAATCTGCCCAAACAACAGAGACCTCCAAAGCAGAAATGCAAGCAACGTCCACCCCCCAACACAACCCAAATGACACAGCCCACATACTCAGTGTGCCACTCAACTAGAGCCAATAAGGCATAACGTACCCAACACTCGAGTCATAGGTGACTCTCTAGTGAGGCACACTGATCCACTCACCAGGCTAAACAAGGAAAAAGTTACTGTCAGCTGCCTGTCAGGTACCAGGATCCGCCACATAATGCACACACTCAGGTCACTCCACAACAAGTACAAATATGACTCGGTCATTGTCCATGTTGGTGTGAATGACCTGAGATGTACCTCCCTGGACTGCATGAAAAGAGACATGGAGGAGCTCTCCGATCTTGTAGCCCAGGCAGGCATGACCCTAGCCCTGAGTTGCATCCTGCCATCACCCAGAATGATACCACATTACAAGGACAAAATGATTGACTTTAACAATTGGCTAAGCTTCTGGTGTCATTCTAAGGGAATCCAGTATCTGTTTGCCTGGTGTGACATGATCGACAGATCACGCTGCTTTGCCAGAGATGACATGCACCTGTCGCTCTTGGGATTCTGGATACTGACAAAGGCTCTTGCCCACCCCTATAGTGCCTTTTTTAGGCAAGGTTCAAATGACAAATTCACCACTGTAACCGGTACAAGCAAGCAAAATCTGATGGTAATGCTACTCAATGCTAGAAGTCTAAACCTCAAAATGCACTCACTTGAGGCACTCTTTAAAATGGAGAACATTGACATCTGTGCAGTGACCGAGACCTGGTTCAAAGCTCCAGAGAGCACCCCTGCATTACCAGGCTGTAATTCATACCACACCTTTTGGCCACCTAACCCGGACCGAAACAGTAAACATGGAGGCGTGTCCATATTCATTAAGGATATCCACATCTCCAAGCTAGTTGCTGAGCATAATGCATCCGAGATTATCCAAGTTCAACTAACTCTGGACAAAACCACAATCCAGATTGTGGCTTGCTACAGACCCCCCACCATGCCCCAGGTTTCCCACTCCTCTTTTCTTGATACACTGGAAAATATTAAGGTACAACCCAACACTCTAATAATGGGTGATTTCAACTACCCTACCATTAACTGGGAAAACTACTCCTGTACCAACTCTTTTTTGCTCAACGTTTTCTGGAAATCATCAATTCCAACGCCTTGGATCAACTTATCCACACCCCCACCAGGGGCAGCAATATTCTAGACCTGGTCATTACCAACATGGGTGACTGGTGTTCCACACCAGAGGGCAGCTCCTCGTTGGTCAGATCCGACCACAAGCTAATCACCCTAGACGTACACATCCCGCTCCCACCCCCCATTAGGAAAACGGCCGTAAAAAATTTCTCCAAAGCCAACTTCACGTTTCTTAAGACAGAAGTGGCAAACTTCACGACACCCATGCAGATGGACAATAGAGGTGTGACTGCTGAATTCTGCACAAATGCACTTTATAAGCACTTACACGAGTGCATGGATCATGCTATCCCTAACAGAACCAAGATGCTATCCTCCAAAAAAGGAAACCAATCTGGTGGTCTTCTGCCATGAACAAACTGTACAACAGAAGAAAGAAACTTGCAAAAAAGAGTAAAATCCCACGATTGGAGGAACTTCCCTGGTCAGCTTCAGTAAGAAGCTGAGATCCCTCATAAAATCCTCCAAAGCTAGTTATGAAAACAAAATTGCCACTGATTCTAAAATTCTATAGCTATGTCAAGAATCTCGATGGCAGCATTCAGATCTGCTCTGAGTTACAGCACAATGACACTAAATATACAGAACCAACTGATATTGCCAGCATCCTGGCAGATAGGTTCAGTGCTAACTTTACCCCCTTCTCACCCCTTAAAGGGCCCATCTTTATACCGGAAGAATGCAAAGTTCCTGTAATCACGGCTGCACAGGTAAAAACTTCACTGTCCAAAGCCAAGAACACAGCATCCATGGGACCTGACAACATCCCAGGCTGCCTTCTACATGAACTACAGAATGAACTGGCACCCCACCTAAGTACCATGTTCAATCATAGCCTCACCTCAGGCTTTGTGCCATTGAGTAGCGCACCATGACGGTTATCCCACTCCACAAAGGGGGCCACAACAGACCCCGGGAACTACCGCCCCATTAGCTTGACGAGCCTCGTCTGCAAGGCCATGGAACGTATCATCATGGAACTCATAAACAAAGACATTGGAGATCTCCAAACTCTGGACCCCACACAGTTTGGGTTTGTAAAAGACGGATCATGTCTCCTAAACCTGATAGACTTCTTTGAAGTAGTCACCAAAGCCATAGGTGAGGGTAAGGTGGTTCACACAGCCTATCTAGATCTCGCCAAGGCGTTCGACACCATCCCCCACACTGGAATTATAGATAAACTCCGTAAACTAGGTATAAATTCCTATGTCACAAGATGGGTTGTCAACTGGCTTACTGATGGTACCCACACTGTGAAAGTAGCAGACTCCAAATCAGACTTCAGACCAGTGACAAGTGGAGTACCACAGGGTTCAGTCCTGGGTCCTGTCCTGTTAGCCTGTACTTCAGAGAAGTAGATACCAAACACAGAAGGTCTTTGGCTAACTAAATTCGCAGATGACTGCAAACTACGAGCCATAATCGAAACTCCAACGATGTGGACATCCTACAAAAGGGCCTCACTGAGACGGATGCCTGGTGTCAAAGACACGGTCTCAAGCTCAATGCCAAAACGTGCATTGTCATCCTCTTTGGTAAAAACTCTGTACCCATGAACTACCACATAGGTGGTAGTCTACTTAACACCGAAAGTGTGATAAGAGACCTTGGGACACAGGTGGACAGTAGTCTCTCCTTTGATCACATCGCTACAGTGGTCAGGAAATCCTTCTATGTGGCACACTTAATCACAAAAGGTTTCTCATCCAGAAAAAGAGGTCATTGTTCCCCTCTACTCATCACTCATTAGACCCATTGTAGAGTACAATGCCTCTTTTGGTATGTACCTCACAAGACACCTACAACAACTGGAAAGGCCGCAAAAATACCTCACAAAGAGGATTACTGGCCTCAAATAGATGCCTTACGCAGACAGTCTCAAAACTCCAGCTTTACTCCTTCGCATATCGCATACTCAGAGGCGAGCTTTGCCTAACATACAAAGCTGTGTCAAACCCAGAGCTGTTGGACTTGCTCCACTTAAAGAAATCCCAATCCCTCCGAGCTACACTCTCTAGGGACCTAAACCTTGTCACCACAATAAACAGAACATGCTCGAGGGATAGATTCCTGTCCCAGAGACTTCCCATACTCTGGAACAGACTACCTATCTATGTCAAACAGAGCTCCTCATTAGCACTCTTCAAGAAAAATCTTGATGATTGGATGGGTAATAGGAAATTCACCCCGGGGATCACTTCTGTGGTTCTGCTTGACAGTGGCACAGGAAAATAATTTTCTTGGGTGGCGAAAGCCAGGGTACCTTTTTGGCTAGGTTTGTGTAGGCCCCAGGGCCAATAGCCTAGTACCTACCTATGTCATGGTATGGTACTCAAGAAAAGTTAACCTTATTTGCATACATTTTGTTTGATCTGATGTTGCCAATCTTTGTTCATTCTTGATGAATCAGACTCTGTTCCAATCTTTGAAATCTGCTCAGCCGTTACACAGCTCGTGCCAGCCAAAAAACCCTCGAGCTAAAACTCTACCCACAATCTCCCTCTCTCCATTACCTCAGATCTCGTTTGCCACTCTGTCAGCAAGACAGGTCAGCTGTTGCTCTCATCCAGCTAAGTCCTTCAAAATTCTTTTAAAATTCCCTTTTTTATTTGTGTGTGTGTGTGTGTGTGTGTGTGTGTGTGTGTGTGTGTGTGTGTGTGTGTATATATATATATATATATATATATATATATATATATATATATATATGTATATATGTATGTGTGTATATATATATATATATATATATATATATATATATATATATATATATATATATATAATATACTACCTATATCTTTATAACCTTTTACTACCGTGTGTCTGAATACTCTACCCTTTATCTCTTATTATTAATCCTGTCCGCCTTTCTTACCTCTACTGGTATTTATCTGTACCATCGTTGGTACCTCCTTCCTTCTGTTTCTAATTACCATTTTGGTATTTTTTTCTACCATAGTTGGTAGATTTTTCCGTTTAACCTTAGATTGAGTGTGTGTGTGTGTGTGTGTGTGTGTGTGTGTGTGTGTGTGTGTGTGTGTGTGTGTGTGTGTGTGTGTGTGTGTTTAGCGCTTCTTTCTCATCAATGCAAAATGGTGGAAAAACAAAAAGGCACTTCTGGATTTAAACAGTGCCAAGACTGTGGAAGAAAGATATCCAGTTCTGATGGGCATCTCTCCTGTGTTGATTGTCTAGGAGCTCCTCACCAAGATCTAAATTGTGACATCTGCCAGGCCTTTAGTCATCGAGACTTGGTTGAGTATCGTAATAAGCTCATTTTAACAGGCTTACTAAAGACCTCTTTCAGCAAAGCCTTGTCCAAGCCTGACTCTCTAAAGCTGACTCTTCCAAAAAGAAGAGCCACTCAGTGCCTGTGCCTCCCATACCACCAGTGGCCCCAAAACATAAGACTCTGGTTCCGACTACCTCCTTAGAACTGAAAGCTAAGGTACCAAAACTACAAGTTGAAGATTCCTCAGTGCTATTACTATGGTGTCTTCAGCATCAGCATCGGCACCCAGCGTCTTTTGTTTCTGGTTTGGTGCTGACCTCTCCTACGGCACTTCAGCAGGCTTTACCCATCCTCTCGGTACTGATACCAGAACAGGTTTTTCCAAGACATGGTATTTACCTTCCAAAGACCCCTTTTCTGGCAAGTTGCCCAGTCCCTTCCTGAAATGACCTGGGTCCCCTTCAGGTTTTTCAGTTTGATCCTCCAGGAGTCTCTCCGTGAGATTGGTGGATCAGCTGTTGGCAGCCAGAAGTATCCCTGACCCTTCTCAAGCACCTCTCCATTCTGGAGTTGGGGTATCTTTTCCAAGGATTCCTACACTGTCTCATCCTCTGACTTCCTCTGGAGCTTTGGAGCCCAGCACTTAGATCCTCCTGGTACCAGCTGCCTGGGGTGCCATTAGGCATCCCTTCCTCTGTACGTAGTGCGGCTCTGACTTCTTCGGTTCCTTCCTCAGAACCATAGATTCTTTGGGCCATAACTCTGCTGCTGGTTCCGAGGGCCTTGGATCGGCTCCTGTTTTTATGCAAAGCTGACCTCGACTCTTAGGACTTTGTTGGTTGTGGGTCCTTCCCCAACTCCTACCTCGGAAGGCAGGCTCTCAGAACGGGGTGTGACCTCTGTTCTGAGGTTGTCTTTCTCAATGCCAGGCTCCCACTCCTCTTGGGGGGGGCACTGCCTTCCAAGTTATGGAGAGAGCTTTCGCCTCTGCAGGCTCTCAGCTGTTTACTCCTGCATTGGAGTGTCATATTACCAGGTCTTCTGGCCCAAAGCCGACACAAATCCCCACGACAGGACAGCGAGCACCCAAGTTTCAAGTTATCCGTGCACAGGGCCCCTCTTCTTCTGAGTCTTCTTCAGACATCCCCACTGAGGAATCCCCGCTGTAAGAAGACATGCAAGAGGAAGCACCTAGATTCCCCGGTAAAGTCTGTCACTGAGGACACTGATTTAGATGAAGGCAAAGGTTCCTTGCAGTCTCCCCCTGAAGATGTCTCCTTTGGAGATGTCCTAGAGATCCTGAAGCAGAGGGGTAACTGGAAGTCCCAAGACTTGACCTCAGAAGAAACCATGTACTTGCAAACATTCAGTGCTTGACCATCTACTTCCTGGGTGACCCCATCCACTGGCTATCTTATTAAGCTGGCCACTCAGCAGGCTTGGAAGGCCCTTGAATTCATAGAGCCTATTCCTTGGAGACTGGACAAAATTTTATCACCTCCTGAAGACCAATATTGTGCCAAGGGTTTAGCAGTAGGTGCCATGGTAGTGGGAGATGCCACCAAGAAAAAACTCCCTGATGAGTTGTACTGTCCATCCTCCTAACCAGGAGTCTAGGCCCATGGACAAATGTGGAAAGTGGGTCTATGCTTCATAGGTAGGTACTAGGCTATCAGCCTAAGGGCCTAAGTAAGCCTAGCCAACAAGGTTCCTTGGCTTATACCACCCAAGAAAGTTATTTTCCTGTGCCCCTGTCGAGCAGAGCCACAGAGGTGATCCCTGGGGGTGCATTTCCTATTTTCAATCCACTCATCAAAATTTTTCTTCAACAGTGCTAATGAGGAACTTTGCTTGACATAGATGGGAAGCTTGTTCCAGAGTATAAGAAGTCTCTAGGACAGGAATCCATCCCGCCAGCATGTCCTGTTTATTGTGGTGACGAGGTTTAGGTCCCTGGAACGTGTAGCTCGGAGAAATTGGGATTTCTTTAGGTGTAGCATGTCCAACAGCTCAGGGCTTTATATGTTAGGCAGAGATCACCTCAGAGTAGGTGATATATGCTACGAAGTAAAGCTGGAGTTTTTTCAGATGGTCCGTGTAGGGCTGGAGTTTTTTCAGATGGTCGGTGTAGGGCATCTGTTTGAGGCCAGTAATCCTCTTTGTGAGATTCTTCTGTTTCCTTTCCAGCTGCTGCATATGTCTTGAGGTACATTCCAAAATGGGTGTTGTGCTCTATAATGGGTCTAATGAGTGTCTAGTAGAGGGGAACAATGACCTCTTTTTTTCCTGGATGAGAAACCTTTTGTGATGAGGTGTGCCACGTAGAAAGATTCCTGACTACTGTGGCAATGTGATTTTCAAAGGAGAGACTACTGTCCACCCGGGTCCCAAGGTCACTTATGCATTTGACATTAAGTAGACTGACGCCTATGTGGTAGTTCATGGGTACAGAGTTTTTACCAAAGGGGCATTGAGCTTGAGGCCATGGCTCTGACCATACCTCTCAACCTAGAAACATCAAAAATCTGACCATGCCCATGAAAAATAGGTACAAATCTGTACGCTGATTAACATCTGATTTGCATACATAATTACGTAACTCCACCCACTCTGCAATTGTGGAATACCAACTTTCAAACGCAAACTGAAGAACAGGCAACCAAAATATGGCACCAGAGTCCCCATGCAGCCACTCCGATGTCCCATTACCTCGCTATTTCACCCCATTTACCATAAACACTAATGTGTGCATACTGCTTTACTTCTACAATGATTATTTGGATTTTATTTTTACAGCACAACAATGCACAAACACTAATAGACAACTGGTAAAAGCAATACTGTCTCACAATGAAAATAGACTTGGCATTAAAACTTGTCTGCCCTTGAAACTTACATTCATTGAAACAGCATTGAAACCCACACCACATCCAAAGAAAATGCATCTGGCCAGTGGTGGATAAAGATTACCTTTGGGCTGTTTTCAAATCATTGGCCCCTTGCACACAAAACAAGAAGCATACATGTGTTATTTTCTTTAATGCACTTTCCTGACTATTATATTCCTTGTGTAATACAGCACACTTGTTAGAGTGCATTTTAAATTTATTGTTTAAACATTTTTCCAGTAGACTGTACTGTAGGCAATGAAACAAAATGCATGAACCAGTAATGCCAAAACTGCCCAGTTCAGAGCATTTTCCGTCATAAAGGTCTTCTTCCACACCCACACTATAAATAGACTGACAACAGTGTAAGTCATAGGCATCTTGCACAGCTTCTCACACATTTTCAATTTCATTTTGGGGGGTGGGGGCAAAGGGTCAAAAACCAGGGACACATTTTAAACATAGCACAAAACACCTAGGCAAAGCTCACAAGTGGTGGTGGCTAGGGACTTTAGGCTCTTTTTACCCTGTACCGAAGGTACAGGGTTTGAGCCAGA
Source organism: Protopterus annectens (assembly GCF_019279795.1). Taxonomy (NCBI): domain Eukaryota; kingdom Metazoa; phylum Chordata; order Ceratodontiformes; family Protopteridae; genus Protopterus; species Protopterus annectens. Next base: position 1,037,980,454 of record NC_056732.1, on the reverse strand, counting down.
GTACCTCTAGCCACCAGGGGGGGCATTTTCACACGCACACACACACACACACACACACACACACACACACACACACACACACACACACACACACCATTAGCTCTCTCCATAAAGCATTTGCTGTGGCCAGTTGGAATTTAGTCCTGTTCGCATAAACAAGTATCCATAAAACTCTGTTCCTGTTCCCGCTTGCATAAACAAGTATCCACCATAAAACTTTGTTTCTGTTCCTACTCGCATTCTCTCACATATAAAACTCTGTTCATGCCCCCCCCCCCCAGCCAGAAATGATGAATGCAGGATGTGAAGCTCCATCAGCTCAATTCGGACTGGCTGGTAGCCCCGACAGCATTGATGTCATCGCCGACAGCGCAAAATTGAAAAACAAAGGGATTCGTGACACCCCTTCATTTGGACCCCAAAACTCGGTAAAAACAGAGTAATTTGGTATGGTTGGGTGGTATGGCTTTGACACCAGGCATCTGAATCAGTGAGGCCCTTCTGTAGGATGTCCACATCATTTGGGGACTTGACTATGGCTCCTAGTTTGCAGTCATCTGTAAACTTCGTTAGCCAAAGGCCTTCTGTGTTAGCCTGTACTTCAGAGAAGTAGATACCAAACAGGAGAGGTCCCAGGACTGAACCCTGTGGTACTCCACTTGTCACTGATTTGAAGTCAGATTTGGAGTCTGCAACTTTTACAGTGTGGGTTCTGTCAGTGAGCCAGTTGGCAACCCATCTAGTGACGTAGGGATTTATACCTAGTTTAGTGAATTTAGCTAAAATTCCAGAATGGGGTATGGTGTCGAAAGCCTTGGCAAGGTCAAAATAGGCTGTGTGAACCACCTTACCCTCATCTACAGCTTTAGTGACTGCCTTAAAGAAGTCTATCAGGTTAGGAGGCATGATATGCCATTCACAAACCCGAACTGGGTGGGGTCCAGAGTTTGGAGGTTACCAGTGTATTTGTTTGAGTCCCATGATGATGTGTTCCATGGCCTTACAAACCAGGCTCATCAGGCTAATAAGGCGATAGTTCCCAGTATCAGTGGTTGCTCCCCCTTTGTGGAGTGGGATAACTGTTGCTGTGCACCATTCAGTGGGCACAAAGCCTGATGTGAGGCTATGATTGAACATGGTGCTTAAGTGGGGAGCCAGTTCATTCTGAAGTTTGTGTAAAATGCAGCCTGGGATGTTGTCCAGTCCCATGGATGCTCTGTTTTTGGCTTTAGAGAATGGAGCTTTTACCTGTGTAGTTGTGATTACGGGGACTCTGCATTCTTCCTGTATAGATATGGGCTCTTTAGGGGATGAGAGTGGGTTAAAGTTAGCACTGAACCTATCCGCCAGGATGTTGGCAGTATCAGTTGGTTCTGTAATTTTCATGCCGTTGTGCTGTAACTCGGAACAGATCTGGGTGTTGCCATTGAGATTCTTGACATAGCTATAGAATGCTTTGTGGTTGTCCCTAGAATCCGTGACGATTTTTGTTGTTGTAGATAGCTTTGGAGGATCTTATAAGTGATCTCAGTTTTTTACTGAGGCTGACCAGGGAGCTTCTCCACTCATGGGATTTTACTCAGGTCTTTGAACTTCACGGCACATTTTACTAGAGACCAGAGAGATTTAATTAAGGAATTATCAGATACTCTTGTAGAAGCAGTATCTGACAAGGTGCAGGACAAGGTCCCCTCTCAGCTAGCCTAACTGGAGTATATACTGAACTCTTCCATGCTGCATATTGCACATGCAGCAGAATGCACGACCAGAGCAGCAGGTTCCTACATTTCTATATGGTGAATTCATGGAGCCCTTCAAGCCTTTCTTTGTCAATGTTCCCTTTGATGGATCATCTTTGTTCAGCCTCAAGGTGAAGGACACACTAGCCAGGTGTGAGAAGGATGGAATGACCCCATCTGCTGTGAGCATTTGTTTTTCTTCTCGATGATCCTACTCCAGGAATCAGAGGAGTGGAAAGATAGGGTTCAAAAAGTCCCAATGGCCTTTCCAGGACACACGTGGTGGTGGCTCCCCTCAGGGTAGACGAGGGAGCTCGGATGGAAGAAGCCAACCGTGAGGCAGAGATGGCCCATGAAACCAGGGCTGCAGAGACACTTTCTCTGGACAACCCTACCAGTGTTCCTAAAAGGAAACCTGATTGCCTTCCTCTGGGAGCAGTTGGGAAAAGGCTCTCACTGCACTCGACAGCCTGGCGACAAATAACCTCCGATACTTGGGTGCAGAGAATCATTACCAGAGGCTATCACATCTCCTTCACCCTTTTCCCAAGATCACTGAGAAAAATCCCCAATGTTCTACCCAATCAGAGGGATCAAGCAGCCTTAGAAGTTCAAAAGCTGTTGGAAAAAAAGAGTCATTCAAGAAGTCCTACCAAACCAGGTTCTTTTTAGTGCTAAAGAAGATGGGGGACTTGAGGCCTATATTGGACCTCCGCCTTCTGAACAAGTTTGTTCAGCAAACAAAATTCTGGATGGTCATTTTTAGTCTGTTCTCCCCTTTCTAGGGGAAAATTATTGGATGTGCTCTATAGATCGTCAAGATACGTATTACCACATAAACATGGACAAATGCTCAAGAAGGTGCATCTGCTTTCAGCTAGGGGCCAGTCCTCATCAGTCCAGAGAGCTACCCTTTGGCCTCAATGCAGCCCCCAGGTTGTTCAGCAAATGCATGGCAGCAGTTATGACTCGCATGAGACTACACAGATTCCAAGTGTTTCCTTGTTTAGACAACTGCCTCCTCACCACCCCTACAAGGCTTCTGCTGCTTCAAACCACTGACTGCATCATACACTTGTTCAGTGCCCTGGGCATAACAGTCAACAAAGAGAAGTCGCAGCTAAGTCCCACTCAGGACCTAGAATGCATAGGAGCATCCCTCAACACAGTTTCGTTTATAACTTCTGTACCCTTTCACAGGCTTCAAAAGATAGGGTCTCAAATGCAACTTACTTTAGTAAAAAGTAAAGTGCCCACTCTACTTGTCCTTCAAGCCTTATGATCTTTGTCGGCGGCCATCACCCTGGTTTCCTTGGTGAAATTTCATATGGGGATACTTCATTGGCTTCTGGCCTCATTATGGTCCATTCTAACTTATCCAATGACTCACTAGATCTTAGTAACAGGATGTTGCAAAAAGGACCCATCTTTGTGGATGCACTCAGAAGAAATTCTAATGGGCCGCCTCTTTGTTCCTCTGCAACCCAAGGCCATCATGACCACAGATGCCTCCCAGATGGGGTGGGAGGAGCATTATCTGGGAAGAATGGTCCAAGACACTTGGTCTAGGCCAACTTGCACATCAGTGTCCTGGAGATGGGAGTAGTGCTCTTAGCATTGCAAGCCTTTCAATCTGCTCTTCCTCTGGGAACACTTGCAGTCGTCAGACAACATGTCAAGTGGTGTGGTACATCAACAAGCAGGGTGGAACCAAATCATACCCCCCTTTGCCAGAAGCTCTGAGTGTGGCATTGTGCACATCTTCCAACCGCTTTCTTGTGGCAATGCATATCCCATGGAGTTCCAACATGATAGTGGACAAGCTGAGCAGGCACTTTCTACTGCCTCATGAGTGGTTTCTCAATCCCAAAGTGGCAAAGGAAATCTTTTGCAGATGGGTTCAGCCTTGCAGTGATCTCTTTGCCTCGCCTCTCCAACCAACAAGAAGTGCAGCAGCTACTTTGTCCTAATCCCCCCTCAGGGGGAGTCCCTGAGAGAGGTTCTCCTTCTCGATTAGCCCTCTAAAGAAACCCCAAAGGTTGCAAAGCAAAGTGATTCTCATTGCCCCCTTCTGGCCCAGGCAAATTTGGTTCCCCTTTCTATGGCCTCACTTGATTCATTATCCATGGATGCTGTACCCAGTTCTGGACCTGCTGTCTCACCCACAGGAATTGGTGCATCTGGATCTACGCTCTCTCAAGCTCACAGTTTAGTTCCTCCAATTCCATTAGTCACCAGGCAGAATAATATAACTTCCCCAGTACAAAAGATTCTTTTGGCCTCCCATAGGCCTTCCACCAGGAGACTCTCTTCCAATAAATGGAAGAAATTTTCAATTTGGGACTCTGAAAACAATTTAGATCCCTTTCCAGCACCTGTTGAAAAAGTTTTGATATTTTTATCTGCCCTTTTTGATCAAGGAGCTTTTGCTTCCACCATTAAAGTTCAGTTAGCGGCCACTTCTAATTTTCACAACAGATATGATGACCATTCTTTATTTTCCCATTGCCTATGCAAGGTCTTTTTCAAAGGTGCTTTACATCTAAAACCTCCATTCAAAGATTCCTTAGTTCCATGGGATCTTACCTTGGTTTTGCAATATTTAGTACTGCCTCCCTTTGAACCAGCGGACAATTGTCATCCCAAATTCCTTTCCTGGAAAACTTTTTCTAGTAGCCATCACTTTCGCCAGAAGAGTCTCGGGCATTATGTGCAAAACCCCCATATATCATTTTTCATAAAGACAGGGTGTCATTAAGAACTAACCCTTCCTTTCTTTCTAAGGTGGTCTCTGAATCCAATATTAATCAAACTATTGTTACCAGTTTTCTTCCCCAAGTTTTCCAACAAAGGTGTGTATTGTTTACACTTACTGGGCATACATAGGCAACTACGTTTTTACCTGAACAGGGATAGAGTCCAGGAAATCAGATCAATGATTTATTTCCTTTTCTGGCCCATTAGTGGGGGATGCTGTATCAAAAGTGACCTTATCTAAATTACTGAGAGACTGTGTTACCTTTATAGCACATAACCAAAAGTAACCTGTGCCTGTTAAAGCACATTCAACCAGATCAGTTGCCACATCAGCAGTTTTTCATTCAAAAGTTTCTATGGACGAAATTTGTGCAGCTGCAACTTGGGTTATGCCTCATACCTTTATCCGTCATTACAAATTGGATATGGTCTCCAGAGAAAGAGCATCCTTTGGCTTTGTGGCTCTCAGGAATACCCTTCCATAAGGCCACCCAAGGACTGAAGTAACTGTCCCGTTCATCTAGAATAAATGAAGATTGACAACATCAGATAAAGAAGTTATGTACTCACCATAACGTTCCATCTGTGTTGTCAATCTTTGGTCATTCTTGACATCCCACCCACCTTCCCCCTCCTGCAGATTTCCTGGGATCAAACCCTTGTCCAGGGTTTCCATAGGGTTGTTTCCTTGGACATTGCTTATAATTTCTCTATATACTCTTGCCCTGATCTGCAAACTCGATCTGAGGTAAAGGAGAGAGGGGGATTCTGGTTAGAGTCTTAGCGCGAGAGTTTTTTTGCTGGCATGAGCTGTATAACAGCCGAGCCGGTTCTGAAGATTGGAACAGAGTCCCATTCATCAAGAATGAACGAAGATCAACAACACAGAACATTATGGTGAGTACATAACTTCTTTTTTTCTTGTAGAAGTTGAGTTTCTTCAGGATATGAAATAAATGAAAGTAAAAGTATATTGTACTATAATGGTAAACTATGTAACCACACAGGAATTGGTTCAGCAGTACCCATATTTATTGGGACATGATACAATGAAGTGTTTAGGAGTATAGATTAGATTAAAAACATTCTGCTATAGTAGTGAAGGATATATGAAAAGAAACTAAACAAAGTAATTCAAAAACTGAGAAATTGGAAGTTTGTGATTATGGATAGTAAGACAGAGTGAAAATGTTTTTATACCTAGTCTTACATGCAGGTCTGGTATATTTTTAACCAGTGTAAACCTTGTGGATTATTAATTGGGGTAAAGGATTTTATTTGCGATGAGTAGAAGGCAAGAGTTAAGCAAGATAAGCCGATTCTCTCTCTAGAGCAAGGTGGTTTATAGTTAGCTGATTTAATAGGGTGCCTTGGAGCTACACAGTTAAAGATTTTATGTACAAGTCAAACCGAAGATTATGAATATAAGTAGAAAAGGTTGATAAAATGTGTTTGTGTGGGGGTCAGGACATGGAGAGACTAGGAATTTCTATGCAAGTCTGTAAACCAATAATTATAGAAAATATTACTTTTGTAAAGTAATAGAAGGCATTCAGAAAATTTAAGTCAGTGTAAGAATGGAGACAGGAGATATGATCAATTAGTATGTTTGGTAGTAGGGATATACAAAACAGGTAAGAGGTGGCTGTAATTTACTAGTGAATATTACAAGTTGGACCAATGTGTCCGGTGCAAGTAATATGAGGGGGAAAGGTAAAAGAGTAGAATTAAGCTAAACAGAAGATTGAATAGCAGGTTATAAACTGCCTTACCTGTCAGGGATTGGTAAAAAAAAAGTATAGGCATAGAAAATTGGACAAGGAAGTGCTAAGGAGAAAGCTTTGGCAATTATTATCATTGAGTCTAGAATAGAAGCTTCTATTTAAGTAGGATACAATAGTGGTAAGTATAGCATATTGCATGATAACTATAAAAATCGATCCAAGGAGACGAACAGATTGCAGTAAAGAGAATATAAAGGCAGTTTATAAAGGCACAATGGGAAGAAATGTGTTAAGTCTCCCAAGTATGCAACAAAGTCCTTTTGCTTAGAAATGGTTGCATAGATATTTTATACCCCAAGTAGACTTCAGAGGAGTTTCCTAAGTAGACGGCAAATGTTGGAGGTTTGATGGGGGAAGAGAGAGGTAATTGAGAACAGAGTGTGTGTGTGTGTGAGTGTGTGTGTGTGTGAGTGTGTGTGTGTGTGTGTGTGTGTGTGAGTGTGTGTGTGTGTGTGTGTGTGTGTGTGTGTGTGTGTGTGTGTGTGTGTGTGTGTGTGTGTGTGTGTGTGTGTGTGAGTGTGTGTGTGTGTGTGTGTGAGTGTGTGTGTGTGTGAGTGTGTGTGTGTGTGTGTGTGTGTGTGTGTGTGTGTGTGTGTGTGTGTGTGTGTGTGTGTGTGTGTGTGTGTGTGACGGGGGAGGTGTAAGGAGTTGGAAGAGTTCAAAAAATCCATGGGGAGTATTTTGACTTAAATGTTGGAGGAACATATGGTTACAGTAAAGGAAATTTCTTTTGAATGTATAGGATCTGAATCACCTGTCCAGAGGGCAGAGTTGTCCCCTTTATGGCTTTGATTTCTCTAGCTCTAATGTTACTGCTTGCCAAAAAGAGCAATTACTAGAAAATGGAAATCAAAGATTAAACAGACTGTACTGAAGTACTGAATATTGTAAAGGAAAAGAATTGGAAGTAGGAACTTTAGAAAAGAGAACTATCAATTTGTGTAGAAATAAAAGGAATTTGTCAGGACAAAATATGCAGAATAATGTTCATGAGGAGAAGTGAGGTTTGAGGGAAAGCAGGAATTCAGCATTTTAGGTAATGTTGGAGTGAATAATTGTTAAATAAGAAAATCTGTGTAATGCATGAGAATAATGAAAATGTTATTATGGTTTGTTTTCTATTAATGTATGTGTTCATATGTCATTATTAAATAAAGATGTTTAAAAAAATGCAGGGGTGTTCATTACATATCTGAGTTCTGGATATGAGGGAAATGTTAACTCTCCAGGTGTTACAAGATGTCCTCACTAAACTAGCTTTGGTCACTTACTTGGCTGTGTGGCAGTAGTCTATTATTTCAACAAACAAGGAGGTACCAGGTCCTATATCGCTTAATAGAAGACACTGAGTGTGAGTGTTGGCAAATTCTAGTCATCATTTTGTGACGGTCTGCAAGTGAGTTCTCATGTCTGGAGTGTGAATGTCAGACTTCGTTGTTGTCTTATGATAACCTCATAAACAGTCGCTCAGACCATTAATTGCTAAAGAGGAGTTTTAAAATGGGGTATGCTGGTCTGTGATCTTTTGCCTCCCCAGCCACTGCCAAATGTCAAGCTTTTTGACTGATCACTCTGCCCTGAGATCAGAGCAGAGATGCAGTGGTGGTTCAGCACTGATCTCAAGACACCTTTTATGGTTTACCCCAGTTATCTTTGGCAAAGTTTATCCACAAGACCAGGATTCACAATACAGTAATTCTAATAGCCCTATTCTGGACTTTGCTAGTAAGATTTCCACTGTTGAAAATATTTCAGCTGCCACCTCCTCTCAGGTTACCCTGGAGGAAGTCTTCTGTCTGAATCCTTGAGGAAGGCAGTTATAAACCTGGGGGGTTCTGAAACTGACTGCTTGGTTTCTCTGCTTCTGTTAATTGTCTGGAATCAGGATTGTACAACATATGGATGACAACATATATATTCTAAAACTCTCTATGAAGGAGATGTACAGAGATAGTTGGAGAGGTTTTCCTTTTGGGCTGCTAACCACCACTTGGAATCCCTTATCAGACCCTGTTCCTGTGGTTCTTATGTATTTGCATGTGTTTACCTGGAGAGCCTGACTGGATAGTGGGGGGACAACTTCCCCTTTTCAGTTGAGGCCCTGGAAGAAAAGTTTTACATCAACAACATTTGCATATAATTTTACATACTGCAGTAAATACATAGAAATTAAGCATTTTCTAGAGTAGACAGTTTATCAATGGAGACATGGTTGTGACATTTACAGTTTTTACAATAGCTGTTAAGAACATAAGGACAGAGAAATTGCATTTACACTGGGCAAAATTTTGTGGTTCAATTTTTTTTTCTAAACACCTTTATTGAATATTCACTTATGACAGAGTTCATTTGGCAGCTATCTGTAACTTTCACATTGGCCAAAATTTTATCTTCTTTCAAATTTGTTAATGTGTGTAAAGTATTTATTAATGGGGCGGGGTCCAATTAGGGAGCCAATTCCATCTCTGGAATTTTTATTTTGTGATTCCCACGGTGGTGCAGCAGTTGCATTGTTGCCTCACAGCAAGAGGTTGTCCTGTTCGATTCTCAGCTAGTGTATGGGGAGTGCCTTCCATGCGGAGTCTGCATGTCCTCTCCGTGGGTCGAGTGGCATTCCGAAAGACATGCGTGAATGGGTGTGCTTTCGTTAAAGGTTGGGCGTCGAGCTGGCAACTCGGCACCGTGAAAATCTACTGCCAATCACTAGCGGACTGGAGTTCTGCTGTGGCGACTCCTAACCGGGAAAAGCCGAAAGACAACAACAACTTGAGAAGGTCATTCTTCCTCTGTTTGAACCAGACATGTATGCTAAGATGTTCTTCGTTCCACATTGCTGCAGTCCTTACTATTGGGTAGTCCGCTGTCCAGTCGGCCCGAATACCAGAGTATATGGCTGACGTCGGTCAGGGCGCATTAGACTGACGTCAGTACGTCAGGGTACTAATGCGCATGACCGACGTCATATCCTCAGTCTTTTTTGCCGCATGGTCCGATGCAGAAGCAGTTTTGCGAGTGCAGGTTGGCGTTCTGAAATATTTCCGAAGTCGGAGTTTCAGACCGAATCAGAGTTGGCTAAGTACCCCGTTGGGGAACATTTTGGTTTTTTCTTGCCTCAGTATTTAACCGGATGTCAGAAAAAGTGAATAACTGTATTTCATGTGGGAAACAGATACCTCATAGGGATTACCATACCTTGTGTATACCTTGTTTAGGGCCTGAGCACGACGTTGTTGGATGCCGCTCTTGTGCTAGGTTTAACAAACGCACTATTAAGAGACTGTTAGACTGTGCCAGGTTAGTGTTTGGGAAGCGTTGCAATTATAAAATGCCGTCGGATACTCCGACGCCCACCTGTACCAAGACGCGCAAGGACAAAACAGCGAAGCCTAGGGTGGATGAACCGGCAGACCCAGACGCCGGTTCTTTAGCAGGCTCAGTGGAGCGGAGGTTTTGCCAGGAGTTTCTTTGGAGTCTCAGGCTGAGACTTTACTGTTACAGGATGTGCCTTCTCAGGAAGTAGGCCAGGCTGAGGGGGCTTCTCAGGTAACTGTTCTTCCCTCTCTTCCCAAGGTAGTTAGAGCTTCTCCTTCTGTTTCCAAAACTTCTTTGAGAGGTAGGCCAAGTTCAGCTTCAGTGGGGGCTTCTCCTAGCACTTCAGGTTCTGTGCCTAAGAAACATATGCTTAAAATGGCAGAAGATTTAATTACTATGATTAGAGGCTCTATGCCCCCTCCTGATAAGAGGCCTAGGGTGGAACCTGAGTTTGAGTGTTTGGAACAGTATTCAGAGGCTTCAGAGTCTTCTGCGGAAGACTTGCAGGAATTTCCACCTTATTCTGATTCTGATGTGGATGATTCTACACCTACAGCTTCTCCTCCTGAGGATTTCTCATTTTCAGAAACTCTGCATTCCATGAGAGAACACTTTAAATGGGAAGGCCAGGATTATTCTGATTCCAGGAAAAGGCTTAGGGAATTCTTATTTTTACCCCAACATAGGCCCTTAGCTATACCTCCTGTGTTGAATATGGTGGAAGATGTTTTTGCAGAGGCTTCCCTGAACCCTGACTCTTTGCCTCCTGCTCCTGTTAAACCTGATAGATACTATAGGGTGCCCAAAGCTCATAAGTATTTGTTTAAGAGTCCTAGGGCGGACCCAGAAACTGTTTCTCAGGGGCCTAAAGGTGTTAAGGCCTCTGTGGTTAAAAATCCTGTTCCCACTGATAAAGAGGCAAGGGCTTTGGATAGGTGGGGTAAGAAAGTTTATACTTCTTCCACTCTAGCCATGAGAGCGTTGAATTGTCAGTTTCACATGTTAAAATATCAAAATTATCTCCTTTCACAATTGAAATCTAAGGTGGATGCTTTGGCGGAAGGTATTGAGTGTAAAGAGTTGTTGGATTTAGTTCATGTGTCTGAACAAGTGGGTAAGCATTCTTTGCAATGTGGTTTTGATGCTGTACAGGCCTCCTCGAGGGTGGCTGCCACTAGTTCTGTTCTTCGCAGGCATGCCTGGTTGAGGGATCAGAATTTAGCTGAGCATGTTAGGACAAGGATTTTGGATGCTCCTTTACAGTCTGATGTGTTGTTTGGTGCGCCTGTGGAAGCAGTTTTAAAGAAAATGGAGGACAAAGCTAAGTCTATGCAAACTGTTAAAGATTTTTTGCAGGTGCAGCCACCGAAGTTTAGTAGAAATTGGCCTGCTAAGGGGTGGACATATCCTGCTTATGATTCCCAGTCTAGGGGTAGGTCTAGACGTGGTAGGGGCAGAGCTCAAGGTTCTTTTAGGCCTAGAACAGGAGTTCACCTGCTCAGACTTCTGGTGAGGGCAGGGGTCAGTCCTTTCGTAAACAGACCCAATGACCTGCCTTTTCAGCTGCCGGTAGATTCTCGTCTGGCAGCTCCTTTGGGAGGAAGACTGTCTCTTTTCAAAGACAATTGGGATTTAATTACTCAAGACAGATGGGTGTTGGATATCATTCACCACGGTTACAGGTTTTATTTCCATACATTGCCCCCTTTCAAAGGCATGCCAGACGTTCCTCCTCCACAAAGAAAAGAGGCTCACAAGCAAATTTCTCAGTTACTCCAGATGGGGCCATTCAGCCAGTCCCTGTATCAGAAAGGGGCCTAGGATTTTATTCTCGCCTGTTCCTAGTACCAAAGAAGGGGAACACGTGGAGACCAATTTTGGATTTATCTCTCCTCAACACTTATCTGGACATTCCCAAGTTCAAGATGTTGGCGTTACAACAGCTTTTACCTCTGCTGGGCAAAGATCACTGGATGGTAACTTTAGATCTCAAGGAAGCTTACCTTCATGTGCCTATAAGGCTAAGTTGCAGAAAGTATCTGCGGTTTCGAGCTGGAAATTCTCATTATCAGTTCTCTGCATTGCCCTTTGGCTTATCTACTGCGCCCAGAGTATTCACAAAGGTTCTGGCTCCAGTGATAGCTTACTTCAGGCTACAAGGAATTCAAATCTATCCTTACTTGGACGACTGCCTGATTCTGACTCAAGACAAGGAAGACCTTCTACAGCATCTGGAATATGTTATAGCAGTGCTAAGATGCCTAGGGTATTCTGTGAACGAAATAAAGTCCAGTCTAGTACCCTCTCAAGACATGTGCTTTCTGGGTGTGAGACTGAATACAGCAGCTCAGATGGCCTTTTTAACCCCGGACAAACAAAAGAGTCTATCACTTTACTTCCATCAACTATCTCATCAGTCCGTGCTGACTGCAAGGACAGTCCTTCAAGCATTAGGGTTCATGGCATCTTGTATTCTGGTGCTTCCCAATGCCAAACTGCATATGAGGAAGCTACAATGGTATCTCAAAAATGTATGGACACAGCACTGCCAGGATTTGGACACTGTCATTCAAATAATACCTTGCCTTCAGAAAGAATTTTTGTGGTGGGCTCAGGAATGTCACCTAAACAAGGGACTCTCTGTGACCCGGCCAGAGGCGAGTCAGATTTTAACGACAGATGCCTCGGACATTGCTTGGGGAGCTCATCTAAATGGAAAGTGGATACAAGACAAGTGGCCTGCCAGACTACAGCATCTACATATCAACATGAAGGAGATGTTAGCAGTCCAGTTTGCATTAATGGCTTTCAAGGAGTTGCTTCTTCCAGGGCAGGTGTTGATTCTAACAGACAACACAACTGTCATGTGGTACATCAACAAACAAGGGGGAACACATTCTTACCCATTGTGCAGGCAAGCAATGATTTTATGGGAGACTGCGCTCAGCTTGCAACTAACTCTTCAGGCAAGGTTTCTGCCAGGAGCACAGAACTCCTTAGCAGATGTGTTAAGCAGACAAATCATGGATCCCCACGAGTGGAAACTGGATCTTCATGTATTTCAAAGGTTGACAGTGTCCTGGGGAACTCCAGACATAGATCTGTTCGCTTCTCCACTAAACCACCAGCTGCCAAAGTTTTGCACAAAGAGGTTACATCACACAGCTTGGAAAGTGGATGCTCTTTCTTTCAGTTGGAAAAATCTTCATGTGTATGCGTTTCCACCTCTGCCTCTTCTTCCAAAGGCGCTTCTAAAAGTCAGACAAGACAAGCCAAGGATGATTTTAATAGCTCCAGATTGGCCTCGGCAGCACTGGTACCCATTACTGAGGAGTCTAGTAAAGAAGCCTCCATGGCCTTTACCCTTGATTCCGCACCTGTTGTCTCAGAGAGAAGGCCACCTGCTCAATGTCAAGCTTCGCTCTCTTCATCTAACAGCATGGCATATTCTGTTTTGAAAGACAGTCGGTCTCAACTTCCTCAACAAGTTTTAAATGTGATTATGGAAGCTAGAAGACCTAGTACAAGGAAAGTGTACGCAGAAAAATGGAAGAGATTTTTATTTTGGAGTGCAGCAAGGAATTTGGAGATTTCTGAGCCTAATTTGAGTGTGGCTCTTCAATATCTTACTGAGTTATTGGACAAAGGTTTGTCCTTCTCTTCCATTAAGATTCATGCTGCAGCAATTTCAGCTCACTATGATTGTGACCCACCATTGTTTTCGCATCCTTTGTTCAAGCAGTTTCTTAGAGGGGCAAAGAATATAAGACCCCACGAGAGCTCCTACTCCTGCTTGGGATCTCAATTTTGTGTTGGAAAAACTTACTCTACAACCTTTTGAGCCTGCGGCTACTGCTGAATTGAAATACTTGTCATGGAAGACTGCTTTTCTGTTGGCTATTACTTCTGCAAGAAGGGTGTCTGAGTTGCAGGCCCTTATGGCAGTAGAGCCCTTTTGATTTTCCATAAGGATAGGGTATCATTACGTACTAATCCTTCCTTTATGCCTAAGGTGGTTTCTAGTGTGGCTTTAAACCAAACTATTCATTTGCCTACGTTTTATGCAGACCCCAAAATAAAGGGGAAAAGATTTTGCACACTTTAGATGTACACAGGCAATTGCGTTATTATTTAAGCAGGACTAAGGATTTTAGGCAGTCTCAGCAGTTGTTTGTTTCTTTTGCTTTGAGTTCACAGGGCAAGCCTGTGTCAAAACAGACTATTTCTAGGTGGATTGGGTTTTGCATTGCATTTTGTTATTCCCATCATGGCAAGGAGATTCCAGCTGGGATTAGGCCTCATTCCACTAGGGCTACTGCCACTTCAACAGCATTTCTAAGGGGGGTGGCAACAAAGGATATTTTGGAGGCAGCTACTTGGAGTTCAGTGCATACTTTCTCTAAGCATTATCACCTTCCTCTCTACTCTAAGTCTAGGGCTGGTTTTGCCACAGCTATTTTGCAAGGCATGTTGTCAGCTCCTGCTTCTTTATGATTTGCCAGCCTCCCTTACCTCTGCTTTGGGATTCTACCCAATAGTAAGGACTGCAGCAATGTGGAACGAAGAACATAGTACAGTTTTGTACCTACCATAAATGTAGATGTTCGAGGATCCACATTGCTGCAGTCCAATTTACCCTCCCTCCTTCCCCTCTGTTTTGGGGTTGGTTGTGTAGGTGAGGTTATCTGCTGATATTTTTGTATATATTTTTGTATATAATGTACATATTTTTGGTGCAGGTATTTTGGGCCTTGTCTTTTTAGGGTCTTCTGACATCTGGGGCAAGAAAAGACTGAGGATATGACGTCGGTCATGCGCATTAGTACCCTGACGTACTGACGTCAGTCTAATGCGCCCTGACCGACGTCAGCCATATACTCTGGTATTCGGGCCGACTGGACAGCGGACTACCCAATAGTACGGACTGCAGCAATGTGGATCCTCGAACATCTACATTTATGGTAGGTACAAAACTGTACTTTCCTGACATTGAAGACCTTTTTCTTGGTAGTGGTAATTTCAAGGAGATGAATTTTGGAGTGTCAGGCCTTGACAGTTAATCCTTCATAACTAATGTTTCATAGAGAAAGGGTTTTTCTGAGTAAGTCCTTCCTTCATGCCAAAGCTTGTGCAAGAGATTCATGTTAATCAGTCAGCTGATCTTTCATTATTCCGCAGAGAACTGTAATGCCCATACTGTATATAGTGTGGATGTTTGTAAGCAGCTTGGATATTAACTAGACAGGACCAAAGCTTTCAGAAAGGCCTTTCAAAAGCTTATGTCCTTGCTCATTAGAAAATAGGGTCGACAGTGACCAACCTTTTTTTAGCCAGTTGATTTTCTGCCTGCATTTTACTTGTCTATAACAAGTATGAAAGTTGCTTTCTTTGCCTGAAGTACACTTTACAAGGGATGTTGCAGCTTCTCCAGTTTTTTTTTTTTTTTTTTCAGTAAAGCTTCACTAGAGGTCAACTGCCACTTGGTCTTCAATGAAACCTTTTTCTAATCATATTAAACTTTGCATTGCTTTCCAATTTCAAACATCTTCTGGGCCTGTAGTCATAAGAAATTTGCTCTAGTAGACTATAGAGTAGCAGGATCAGCTGTGGACTCTGTCTTGATGATTTTAAAGAAGACTAAACATCCCTTTGCAGATACAAAAGTTTCATAATTACCATAGCATTAAATCAGCTTAGTGGGTTTGATCTTCATTAACATCCTGCCCACATTCCTTCCCCCCCCATTTTCCTGTCTCGGTAGTAGAAAGAGTATTGGTCATGTGTATTTATGTAACTTGGTTAGAAATTGGAGAGAGGGGTGGCAGTAGGGACTGAAGTCTAGGTACCATGGGAATAAGGATGTACAAAAGTACCCTGGGAAAGTTTATCCATCAAGCTATATGTGCATAATGCACCAAATCCTGTCAGTTTAAGAAGACTGAAATATCCAAGTAGCTGTAATTTTATAGTAAGTACATAATGTTCATTTTATGGTATGTCATTTAGCAATTCTTTATTTTCAGTTTATAAATGTTTATTTCACGATGTTTATTTATAGTATGTAATGTTCTGTGGAGTTGAGTTCTATGACCTGTTTCCATGGTTCATACGTAGAGTTGTATTGCAGTTAAGTAAAAGGTAGTGCTGTGAGCTGCACTCTTGCTACTAGTTTCATAATTAATGTTTTGCTTTTCTTTACAGATGATACCAGTGATTTCCAGTGTACTCAAAAAGAGGTAAGGTTGCTCCTTCATGCATCTAACAGTTTTTAATTTCATGTCATTCTGACAATAACTATAATTATCAGAGACTGTTTGCTGTTGTGTAGGACACTGCTATGTGGTTGTTGCTTTGGAATACTGTTTGGGTAGATGCCTTTTAGACCACGCAGTATGAGCTTGTTTCCATAATGACAGACTCTTGTGGTATATAATTGGCAAATTTTAGTGTTGGCAAATCCAGGACTGTTAAGTTAACATTGTTGGTGCTGATCACAGTTCAGCAATACCAGAAGGATAGGTCATTCTGCTTTTTAAGATGGAAGGTAGCACCATAAATAATTATAATGGCATATAGTTCTTTTTCCTTCCTACTCTTTCACTAATTTGTTATTGTTGAATGCTAGGCAACTTTTCCTGCATTTGTTGTACCCTTCCATTGTGTCTCTGTTTTTGCTTAATAGGAGAGCTGGTAGGGAGCAGTCTTTGTATATTTCCCCAATCCACATATTCCCTTTTGCCAAGAGCTTTGGTTTGCAAAGGGCCAAATATGGGCAGCCATATGTTGTCTTGCTGGTTTGTTTAGCACTACCTAGTAACCTTTCAGTTCAGTTTTCACAGGGGAGTGCTAATGTAACTATCACTTTTTGGCTACCCTGATTAAAGTATGTAACTGAGCAGCTCTGCATTGGAACCTTCTGTAACTATTCTTCAAGCAGATAGATATAGAATTAAGCCAAGGTAGTCAGCAACTCTGGTCTGCAACTCCTTGTCTGTAACAGCAGATGGAACTGTTAAGTAAATGTTTGTAGTAGTATACTATGGCTATGAATTTCATAAGCTAGTACCATTAGAACAAAGGGACGAAACTCTTGCTATGACCCAGATTTTGCATAGTAGCTAGGGTACATATTAAAACTGGCAGGGCAGGGGGTAGAAATGTAACTTGGCTTGTTTTGGCACATATTGAGGATACATGTTTGAAGCATGACAACTCTGGTACTGATACAAGAACTATGCCACTTGGTTAGCTGTATGTTGGGGCAGACTTCTTGAGTTACATACTACTACTACTGCTACTACTACACAGTTGGGGGTTGGTTCTTTATAATGGCATTATGCGGGCCTTCCATAAGGTCATCTCAGCTCTCAGCACATCAGTGGGTGGGTGAGATTAACAAGAAAACCCAGACAGAGGATGGCGTATGTAATGCTGCAGCAATTCCAACCCTACCCTGCCGTCAACAGTGTATCTTTTCACTTCCCCTTCTCACCTTGCCAGCGGCAGCCTTTGCTGGAGTGAAGGTAATATCTATCATAATGCCTTTACTGCTGTCAGATGAAGCCCTGTTTGGGATGCAGTTGCAGGCATGGGGCTGTTGAATGCTGGAAGAAACATTTAGCAGCTGATGGTCAGATTGATATGCTTTGGGGGCCAAAAGGAAGGCTTAGCAGTATTAAAATTTAGTTTCATTTTCAGTTGGATTTAGATGATGCAGTTATTATTTCTAGTTAAATAAGGACGTGAAATTTTGGGGTGTCACCTTTAGGACAAATACTAGCAAGTATTTAATCAGCTTGGCTTGTAAAACTTTCACATGCTACCCTAGCCCCTCCTCCATATTCATAATACCTAGTTTGGAAGGACATTTCTCCATATTTCTTCAGCGATATGTTAAATCCAGTCCACCAGTAAACTGCCCCAGGACACGTTTGTAGTAGACATCAGAACTTTCCTTGTATTACTTTTCTAGCATTGTTATCTTAGAATTACATAATTTTTCTGTAATCATTCGTTGGCAGAGTCTCCTTTTTCTGTTCCCTCTGGCACAGTTTTCTTCAGTGTAGTGCTTTCTGTAGTTATTTAGAGATTGCGTTTTGCTGTATTTTAGTGCTGAATTTGTGCTGTAATATTTCCAAGTAGCTGTAATATTATAGTAAGTACGTAATGTTCATTTTATGGTATGTAATTTAACAATTCTTTATTTTCAGTTTATACATGTCTATTTCACCATGTGTATTTATAATATTTAGTGTTTTATGGAGTTAAGTTCTATGATCTGTTTCCATAGTTCATACATAGTTGTACTGCAGCTTTTTGCTTAGTGTTTAACCACTGCTGGTATTTTCTTTTCGTTTGTTATTTGTCAAGCATTTTCTTTGTAGATATGGACAAGGATAAATGATCCCTTGCCTTTAAAAAGTGCTCCTTTGGAACAAAGATTCTGCCTCAGGACAAGCATTACAAATCAATGTTTTGCTGTGTAAATATATTGTTTTTATGCTCATGCTGTAATGCAAATCTAGGAACATTAATTGGCATATAATAAAATACTATCCTTACTATACTGTTAGACTGTTCCACTGGAGGCATGGATCATGGCTAAAAAGGGTCACTCGATCTGCCCACTTAACCAGTTGCCATATTACAATAAATAAGGAAATAGTGGGCAGGCTAAGGGTCATCTGTTAAGAAAGATGGTTAGAAGTGCTAGGGAGGGATCATAACTGGTTAATAGAAGTAAAGTCTGATTTAGGCTGACTTGACACAATTTGGTTGACCGGGTTACGCCCCAAAATGCAAGTTGATAAATCTACTTCAGAGTTGTACTTGATCCAATTTAGGCAGTATTGTGACTAAATAATGTATTGCAGAAAGGGTGTCATGGATTGTTTCACCATATTTTTACTGTATAATAACAGCTGTAGGCCTTTACGTAAACTGAAATACAAGTCGGCAGAGTGGATATCACAGTTTGCATGTTCAGACATGACATAGCCATCCATGTGTTTTCAGCAATTTCTTGTTGAATCAGGATTTATATTGCATTATGGTGAATCACCGAGGGTTAGTTGCAATGCTAAAAGCTTAGATCAGCGGGTATTATGTTAGTAACTTGTTTGCAGGTGGCAGTTTCTTTGCCATGTTTTCTTCCCTCAACATCTGCTGTGATGATGTACTATACTTTCTTTTGCTAACTCTTTGTCCCACAGAATGGGCCAATTTTATGCTTCAAAGCTGGGGCAATCATTTATAGGCAGTCAGGCAGGCAGAAATGGTAGTTATCAATAGACATGTATGTAAAGGGCATAGTCTCATGGAGAAGGTTGAATGGTATCTTTATTAGTAAGAAAGAGGCCATCCAGTAACACAAGCATCTTTGCTGTGCCATAGTTGTAGATTGAGGCACTGTTGCTCGTCATGCCTCAATCCTTTTTCTTTAGATCGGTACCACATCTCGGCATTCCACTCACTGAAGGCTAACCTGCTGGTAATTGATCTTTGTGTCCAAGTCAGGCCTCTGACTTAAATCCATTTTTCATTGCAGGTATATGTATAACCATTGGGAAATGTGTTTTGTAGACTAGTATAAACTTACATGTCTAATAGACAGAAAGATGAAACACATAGGATATATAAATCCTTGTTTAGTATTCCTTTGTCTATTTTGTGTTCATGTATTCTATGTATTATTACAACAGGATTGAGGAAAGTATGATTTGCATCATAGTTCAGAAGGAGTATTTCATGTCAGAATGTAGATCAAAGTGATTTGTTCTCACTGAAAGGATTTGTAAAAAGGACTATATACAAGTATACTTCTGCACATAGTAAGGAGGGCATGTTTAGGAGGAAGCCGTTCTTTAAGTTCTGAAAATTAAGGGCTTTTTCAAAAAAAAAAAAAAAAAAAAACTTTTCAAAAGAATTCAGCAAAGCTTTTTTTTTTTTTTTTAACTGTTAAATGTGACAGCAGTAAACATTTCTCCAACCGTGGTGACCTGTAACCTGATAACCTTCTTTGACTGTAAGCCACTTTCATTTTTACAGTCTGTTAGCTATTACTGAACTTGCTTTAAAGCCTGGAATGTAGAAATAATTTAACTAGATTCTGGTGGCAAGTCAGGTGTGACATACTAGGCTTCTGTTGGAAGTTTCAGTGCTAATTGTGCTGCTGAAAATAACCCAAAACATGTTCCAGGACGTTCTCTGAAACTTTGTTTTCGCTGAGTTTAGTGCTTTATTTCCCATAAATTATTTTCATTTCAGTGAGAAAAGTAGGCAGAGTAACATTCTTACTATTCGTCACAAATTAGGTAAAAGTCCACTGGAAAAAAGCACTTGTGGTGAAGATAATGCTTTTCTTCTTCTTCTTCTTTTTCTTCCGGCTTTTGTTGCCCATAAATTACTTCTGAGAAAATTATTGTAAATATTGCAATGAGAGAATTAAGCAGCTCAGTTAACGTCTTGGAAATGTATCTTGTTATAGTTATTTATTTAAGCAATAACCCACGCCTGGGTGTGGGTAATGCTGAATTTACCCACAGTTGGTGTGGTTTGGTCACGAGGGTGAAGCCAGAGTGACCAAACAAAGACAACCGTGGGTAAATCCAGCATTACCCACACCCAGGAGTGGGTTATTGCTATTATACAATGGCATTACTTAAGAAAAAAAATACTTACTTTTTTAAAATATTGGCATTGTATAATGCCTCTGTGCTGCTCTTCTGCAGCTGTCTGGTATCCTGGGGCAGTTCTGATGTACTGTGCATGCGTATGCTTATGCAGTACATCAGAGCTGTGAGTAGAGGAAGCAACAGAGAAAGGAAGATCTCAGTTCCCTTTTTTAAATCTGTCTCGCTATGTTAAATGAGTTTAACATAGCGAGACAGCTTTAAAAAAAGCAACGGAGAAAGGAAGATCTTCGTTATTTATTTTAAGATATCTCGCTATGTTAAACTCATTTAACATAGCTAGATTACAGCAACGGAGCTCTTCCGTTCTCCGTTGCTGCCTAACACAAAAAAAGTAAAGACTTGTACTAATAGAAAAAGCCTGGGTGACCGGACCTTTTTCCATTAGTATGTCGGATTTACAGTGGGCACGCTGACCAATCAGTGTGCACGTTTTAGAATATTAATGGGGGGTCATTGTATAATAGTACTTTGCAGAGCATGTCATTAGACTGACAACTGGTAGATTCCACAAAGCTTACACTTAACTAAGATTGGTGCCTGCTGTTTGGGGGGGGTAATGTCTACTTTGTTTTAGAATTGCAATAAAGTACTATCTCTTGAAATGCTAGTATTTCCTTAGAAATGTCAAAACGATGGAGTTGTATAAAAAAAAAAAAAATGAAAACCAAGAGTAAACATTAGTAATAAATTTCATGCAGCTTTCCCCTGCCAGTTTTTCCATTCTGTATCTGTAGTGTTTTACAATTCAAATTGCTCTATAGGTATAATTTCAACTTTTTTGCTTAGGGCTTCTTAGGTTTGAGAGTTATGAGCAGATATGTGAAAATTGTTTTGCCATGAGCTTTTGTTTGCTAATGTAAACAGTTGGATAGAGTTTGTGTGTGTGTGGGGGGGTTGCTTGCCCTTACTTTATATGTTTGGCATTGTACCCTGACTAAAATTGCTGAAAACCTAATTGTGAAATATTTATTTTCAAATTATACTGTTTTGTTTTACTTTAAATGTGCAACCATTCATTTTTTGAAACCTGATTTATCCTGTTCAGATTCATGTAGGAGCATGGAAGCTGGAAACCTTTTTATTTTTTTTTTAAAGCAAGCAGCAGGCATGAGATAGAGAGCCATTTCTGAATGAGATTCCAGGTTATCCTTGGACGCACCCATATGCATACAGCATGCACTTGTGTGAATAGATTGGAAAGTCACAGTTTCACATGGAATGTAGTAGTAAAACTGCAGACAGGTGAAAAACTTGAGAAGACATGTGCCAGCAGGGAGATGAGCCCGGGGTACTAAGTGCTCTGACAGCTTAACCACTGTACTTCCCAAAACTCAATCCATCTACTGACTGTTTTTGCTGATGACTTTAGCAGCACTTTTGTATTGGCCCCCAGTATATTTTTAATGAACCCTGTTATGTTTTAGGTGTAGATGTCAGAACTTTAGAATGGTACTTCACAAGGCCTTCACTAGATTCTACATTAATACTGTGTACCTGTTGCATCTTCAGTGTCCTTTATACCTTAGCAACTTAACAAAGTATAAACTTTTTACTTAGCTTAATGAAAAGGCCATACTGTGATGTGGATTAATTTTGTGTGCTTTTCTACATAATTAAAATATCTGCTTTAGGACAGGGATTGCTGCCACTGTTTGGAGAGAGTCACCTTCCACAAGCAGAGTTTAAGCATTCAAAGTAACTGAGTTGCTTACAGACAAAATTTCATTGACAGAGCATGTGAAACCTTTGTGACCCCATCACTCCACTCCTGTAAGGACCTTGCGGGTATCTATGCCGGAGAGTACAAATTTGACAGCCTGCAGCTGTGACCTATCTGTAGTTTCGTCATTTGCCATTACTCCTTGAGATTCTAACAGGAAGAGGTGTAGCGTTCATACCAAGCCTTTTGAGAAGTAACTGTTAAGTCTCGGCTGGATACTGGTTCCAAGGCACCTTGCACATGACTTTGTTACTGTGTGCAATTCCATAAGCCTCTCAATGTACTATAACAGTTTTTTTACAGGAGTGTCTAGTATTTGATGAAGAAATGCCTTTTCCCTGATCCTGTTGGATTGCATCTTACAGGCCTGATGCTTGGGGTGTCTTTCCTGCCACTGCTCTTCTCAGCTCTTAGCTGACTGCCGCCATCTAACCAAAGAGTATGTGACAGCATGGAAAGGCTCCAGTGATCCATGGTTTCCCTTCAGTTTAGTGAAATGCCTACATTTGTGAAGTCTTCCCTCTGTAAGAAGTGAGAACCATTTCTCAAACTGCTGTCTGAGTTGGACATAAGTGAAACTGTAAACTTAGCCTACTCAACTCGGATTTACTTACTCCATAGTTCCTACACTGATGATAACAAATCCTTGGATTTAGTGTCCCCCTTTGAGGAAGAATCTTCCACAGAATGCCTTACTTTAATACAGAAGCACTTTAAGTGGGCCAGGCCAAGGAATGTTCCAACTCCTGTAGCATTATTTGGACTAACTGGGTTTGGAGGAATCCAAACCAATGGCCATTCCTTCCTTTAATGTAGGCATTTGAGAGGGTATCCTTGATCCTTAAATGAGAAATGTAAATACTTGCGCTAAAATCTGACTAGTCTGTCTTTGTTCATTGTGCATAGACAGATAATCAGAGACATTGTCTGCTAATAATACATTATCAATTAATGTATACTGAATGGATGTGGCAAGACTTCAAACCCACATGTTTCATTATCATAACTATTTAAAGCGAGAGTATGTGTGATGAAATATTAACAGCAGTTCTAACTCAGTACCTTTCTAAACTGCTATAGACTGCCTTAAAGGTTAGTAAGTAAGCTATTACAGGCATGTACAAGATTTAGTGACCTGTGACAGGCAGCTGGCTCAGGCTCGGTCATTGGATGGTATGATTAGCTAAGGGTTCAGCCCTTGCCTGAGTATGTCAAAGGGCAATTCTTAAAAGTGCCCTTAGACAAAAAACTACCTTTCTGCCTTGCCATTACACAGAGTTAAAAAAACAAAAACAAAACAGGCGAAAAAGAACAAAACCTAACATTACATTTACTTTTCATTCCGGTTAATTAAGGTGCAATAGACATTTGTGTAGAACAATGGCTTTCTTATCCTAAACAGTTTTACACTGAGCAGTTAGATGAAATTTGAAAAGATCCAATGGCGAGGGGTCAGAGGCCAGGGTAGGTAACTCCCAATTCTGAAAACTCTTCTCTTCTTTCCCAAGCTTCCCTAGGCCTACAAGCTAGGAGAAAGACTGTCCATTTTGGAATCCCAGTGTCTTGCATTGACCACAGACCTATGTGTGAAGGATCTCCTAGTTCATAAGCATGGGAACCTTGAATTTTGAACTGTTCCATCTTTCATGGGAATGTCAGTTCCATCAAATATGCTCATTTTCGTGACAAAAGAAATATTCCTGCATTAAATGTAGAGAAGGATTTTATTGCAGTCTGCTCCTAATTTCCATAAAATAGGTCCCTGTAGGATAGACTGTCATATGGTGATTATGGTAGTTTGGTAATAGGGAATGAATGGAAAGCTGCTACCTCCAATTGTTCCTGTATAGAATATGGCAACATAACCTAGCCAACTTCATTACTGAGCTTTGGGTAACTCTTTAAAAGTCTTTAAGGGAGTAATGACATTATTAATTGCAGTCTGTACTAAGTGTTGATACTTAGTTCTGTAAAAACATTAAGAACTTGTGAAATCATGATTGAGGCAATGTTTCTTACATAAGACTTCTCTGCCAGTCTTAGAAGTTGCATTATAATCTTTAAGTTATGGAAATACAGTACATTCCTAGACTATATCTGTAGATAGCATTACAACAGAAGTCAAAGGTGTGTATATTTCTCCATAATAATGACATGTTCTGTCACTGTAAAGATTCCTCCACAGAAACTTCCCTGTCCAAATTTTAGCAGTATGTCATGACCATCCTCAGCACTGACCTGCATTTAAGTCCTTAAAGGTGAAACAACTGACGTGGGTTTTGCAAACATTTCAAAGTGACAGTCCAGCATGTTGTTTTATACACTCGTTCCATTAGAGGTGAGCATATGACTTCTCTGTAGAGACTGGGATGTAATGCATGCCCACAGTATTATCTGCATTGAGTTTAATTCAAAAGTAAAAAATTATGTATTTGTTTAAAATAATGATATTTTTCTTTCACTGGGTTAATGCTAAACCCATTCCCTTACAATTTAGACTTGCATGCATTGTCACTGATATAACAAATGTGATGTGTACATGCCTATATAACAAGAATTGTCAACAAAGTGCATTCAGTAGATCACAGTCGCAACAAAGTTACCTAACAAATTTGCTACAAATTTTGGTTCTTGTGTATTAAAGCAACCAGGAGTCAAATCTTTCATAATTCACCAGATCATTGATTTCTGTTCGAAACATTACATCCTATCGAATACAATTATAGTTTGGTAAATGTATACCTATTTTGGAAATGTTATTTGCATAACACATAAAAAGAAGGGATTTTCTTATGGAAAAAATACCGTATACTGCCTTAGTTTCTCAACCAAGGATAAGCGGCCATGTTTATTTTTTGTAAAGTAGAAATTCCTTTGACAAAGGACGGCAACATGGTTGGATTAATACGTCCTGCACAGCACATCTGTATGAACTGAACCCAGTATGCATACTCAGTTTCAGCGATGCGACAAGTACTGTATATTGAATACATCTTACCGCATGAGTTAAGTGGTCGAGTTAGATCACCCTCCTTGATAAATACTATAACGACATTTAGAAGTCATGTAAGAAATTCTGTGATACTTCTACAGTGACACTGACTGAGCATGCAAAGAAACTGCATCTTATTTTCTGTGTTTTAGTAACTTAAGTTGCATACTAATAAAACATGGGAATCAGTTAAGACATGTTTTTATTACACTGACATTATTTGTTGAATTTTCAAAGATTTGGCTCCTGATTGCTTTAATATGCAAGAAGTGAACTTTTTAAATGGTTCACAAATATGGTCCTATATTGGTAGGTACCAGAAGAAGGCTTACACAGCAGTTAGGTTGCTCTGTTTTTTATTTATGTATTTATTTTTTTCTCCATTAGTTTACATCAAACACATGTGTGTACTTGTTGCTGATGCTAGCAAACTTGGTAAATACATGTTTCAGCCCTTTATTCTGGTTTGGTACTAGAAGTCATATGTTTAAATAATCCCTTTAGCGTGATGCTCCTCATTCACACTGCCTTAGTGGCATATGGCTTCTTTGCCTGCACAAACCCACACTGGCAGATTTCCAGAGCTTATAATTCTTGCCTTTGACTCTGCATGATAGGAGATTGGTTAAATCCCTCCCATCGGGGAAGCCCCCGTCACAGAAGGTCAGTTATTCAGCCTTTTAGTGCCAGTTGTAGGACTCGCACAATTGAATCTCCCCAACAGCTTAGCTTGCATTGGTGAATTACAGCCTCCAGACTCTAAGTTCCCTTTGGGAACTTTCATTCCTCTTTATTATTTATCATTATTAATAATAACAATGATAATAATTAATAATGTCATTGTTGCTATTTTATACTTTTTATTTTTGATTTAATAAAATGTATGTGTGTGGTTATAGCTGTATTTCTAAATGTAACTGTCTGTGTATTTGTGTGTAAACTTTTTATTTTATTTTGTGTCTTTTGGCTTTTCCCGGTTAGGGGTCGCCACAGCGGAACTCTGGTCTGCTAATAACTGGCAGTAGATTTTTACTTGCCAAGTTGCCGGCTCTGACGCACAACCTTCAACGAAGGTATGCCCATTCACGCGCGTCTCCACACAGAAGACGCTCTAGCTGAGAATCGAACAGGACAATGTCTTACTGTGAGGCGACAACGCTACCGCAGCACCACCACAAACTTTTTATTTTATTACACTTGCTATTTAGTACTGCCATTAATTCTTCTGGGGATTTTAACTTACTGCAGTGTTTGTATGCTTAATGCTGCTTTTAAGCAGTTTTTGGGCTTTTCTAAAGTGTTTTATGACTTGTACTGGGAAATTGTGTTAAACTGACACCACAGAACTTCAAGGGACTGCTTTGTTCAGGGCCTGTTGTTTCTTTTATTTATTTGCTTCATTTTGAAGTTTTGACAGGAAAATATTTTATTTGCTTCTGATTTAACGATGCTATAGTTGTTTTTATTAAGTCACAGTTTTACCGCAAATTACTTTGTAAATTTTCTAGTTTTGAATTTTTCATTTCTAACAAGGAAATCTCTAAATAAATGCTTATTTATGCTGTTTTGAAAGGTTTCTGTTTGATTTAAGGGCTTATT
This sequence comes from Protopterus annectens, assembly GCF_019279795.1. Taxonomy (NCBI): domain Eukaryota; kingdom Metazoa; phylum Chordata; order Ceratodontiformes; family Protopteridae; genus Protopterus; species Protopterus annectens. The sequence goes on along the minus strand of NC_056732.1, from coordinate 1,037,953,857 downwards.
TTGATTTTTTGACATTATTTATTTGACAAGTGAACTTTATCTGGTATATTGACTGTGTGTGCGTGTGTGCCATGTTTATTACACTCAGCAAGTTGTAGAACAATGCTTAGCCCATTTTAAACTGTTTTTGATATAGTTTATGCAGTTTAGCCCTATTTGCTGTATGGGGGCATAGTTTATATCTTCTATTATTGCTGCCTTGGCAGCCGCTAATAGTTTCAGTGTATTATTATGGCTAGTGCTTTTCCCCTGAATTGATGGATCCTGATATGTCTGCCCCCCCCCCCCCATTCCAGTTGCACTTAAAGAGAAAAAAAAATCAACAAAAACATGCCTCAACCTATGGTTTGTGAGTCTGTTGCCTTAAGCTGGCCTGCAAACTGCTTACCTTTTCTGAGTCACCCTCTGGTTTGAGGCGGCAGCCCTCTATGGTATGGTGGTCAGACACCTCCTTCTCTGCTGTTCAGCTACCTGGCTCGGGTACGGGAGAACCAAACACTTTAGGTCCGGGAGAGGTACTGGGTAAGAGACCCCATGCCAGACATAATACTCTGTTTCCACATATTTTGCGGTCTAGAGTAATTCACAGTAAAAAGAAACAAACTTCACCACACAACAGACAAATCTGGGTATATGATTGATGTGGTCGTCTTAGCTAAGAGTGTTCTACAGTTAGCTAATATCTGAGACTGTGCTGCTCTTGAAATTGACTGTGACACTACCTTCTAAAGAAATCTGTCTGTGACTGCAAGTTTTGATGGGAGACTCTGATGAAGATAGAGTCCTTCCAGTCTGATCCTTTGGAAGGTGAACAGGTTTTAAAAACCCAAGTTAGTGTTCACATTTCTACGTATGCTAGCAAGGTTTACAGATGTATTTGATTGGAAGCAATCTGGAAGTACTCCAGATAATGGCAGAGTTTATGATCTTATTAAGGATGAGATTCCAAATAATTTTGGCTGTTCCTCCTGTGTTACTGGTTTTAGAGGATTTATATAAAACTGCGTGTAAAACCTTTTTGCTTATGAGCCAGCTCTTTAAAAAGACTATGAAGAAATAGAAGGTGTACTCTGATCTTGCAGCTTTCTTTGCTCCTTTGTCAGCTGATCCTTTTTGCTGTTTCTCCAGATGCTAACTCTAGTAAGAGGGCCTTTGGTTCTTCTAAGCCTAAACTGCTAAATAAAATTGCCATGTAGCTGGAATCTCAGGGGTAGACGTTGGCTCAGTCTAGTAATGTAGGCTTTAGAATATTAAATTATCAGAGCTTTCTCTGAAAATTTATTTTGCAGTGTGCTTTAGTTATATGACTTTACTGTATCTTTGCCTGCTGATCAGAAGTGGTTGCTATGTAAATGAGATTGTTTCTAATGTGACTCAAGTTTTGAAACATGCTTTGAGGAGTATCTTGGAAGGTGTGGACATGATTTCTAGAAATGCAGCCAGATCTGATGTGTGGAGAAGATGTGCTTGGTTACATAACTATAATTATTCTGCGGAATTAACAAAATGAGATTTTGAATGCTCCTTTACGTTCTGAGTTTGTGTTTGGTCCTGCTGCTGTCTGTATTCACAAACATTGGGATGATGGAGGTAAATTGATGCATGAGGTATCTAGAATGTTTTATGTTCCTATGTTCTCCCCAATAAGGTGTCCAGTTTCAAAGGGCAGAAAAAACAAAACTCCAAGCCTAACAAGAGTCAGGGTACCAAGAGGCAATGGCAGGAGAATAATGCTGCCAAACCAAATAAAAAGGGTTCCTTTCCCAATAGATCATTCCCCTTATAAAGTATGACTATGCCAACACTCGGGGCATCCTGTCCCTCCTCCACTTTCCCTTTCCCCAGGCTTTCACTCAACCCAGCAGCCTGTCCACAGATAGTCTCAAACAAATGAGTGCTGAGAATAATTCAGTGAGGATACTGTTGGGAGTGGACAGAAAATCCTCCTCCCTTCAGGGAAATATCCTTTAACACCCACCAGACAACACCCACCTGTTCTCTACAATACTCCTTTACAAGTTGCAAACAGGGGTCATAGAATCAGTTCCTGCACCACAAAAGGCATTTTATGCCACACAGTTATTTAAGGAGGTAAGAAAAGCTGCAACTAGAAAATTTTATGTTAACAAGAGGAAGAAGTTTGTAGGTGATACCAAACCAATATCAGAAAGTCCAGTATGGTGTCTACCCCTCTAGTTTTGAAATGTGTGTGAAATAATCAATGATGGCTCATCTTGTCCATCAAGGGGCATCTTGCAGCCATCTCAATTTGTCTGCCTATAGATTCCCCTATTTCATATTTTTTTTTATAGTCGGTTTATGAAAGGATCCTCTCAAAAGCAAACCCCTCCTCCTTTGCATCTCAACTTTGTTCTTGAAAAATGCATCTCATCTCTTTTTGAACTTGACTTAATGGCTGAATTGAAGTTCATCACTCAAAAAAACTGTTTTACTTATTGCTCTGACATCTGCAGGTGAGTCTCTGAGCTGCAAGCTGCCATAGTGGGGCAACCTTATCTGATTTCCAGAAGGATAGGGTTGCGTTGCACACTAATCTTTCTTGCGTGCCGAAAGTTGTTTCTGAATTTACCCCGAATCTAGCCATCGATCTTCGTTTTCTTTCTAGAACCTAAAAACAAGGGATAGACGATTCTGCATACCTTGGACATGCACAGGCAGCTCAGGTACTACCTTGACAGAGTTGAGCCCTCCAAGTAAGCCAAACTGCTGTCTATTTCCTATTCTGGTGGTAACGGGTCAACCTGTCTCTAAGCTGCTGGTTGTCCTCTGCTATGTTTAGTTACTCCCACAATGGTAAATCTTTTCCAGACAAGTTTCAGGTACATTCCGCAGAGCCTTATCCTCTTTGATGGCACATTGGAAAGGAGTGAACTCTATAAGCGTTCTAGAGGCAGCACCTGCTCCTCTGTTCATACCTTTACAAAGGGCTGCAAACTGGATTCTTAAGTTCCAAAGCTGATATTGCAAGGACCATTCTGCAGGGGCTCCTAGATCCTTATCCTCCTCTTCCCAGTTTGGGTAAGCTTTGTGGAATCTACCTGTATGCCACTGAGGCCGTGTTAATGATGATCATAAGAGCTGCACAAGTCCTACTTAGCTGTAACAGTAGCTGCTTGAATTTTACACTGTCTCAGTGGCAGCACCCACTAACCACCCCCCTTGTTTTATATATCATTTGATAGTGTCCAACATTTGTGTTGTTGGTTGGCTTTGGCTATTTATGCTGATGTTTTCTTTTTTTCTTCTGTTGCCGAAATTTAGTTGGATGTCCTTCAAGAATGCAACTGCAGTCATAACATATGGGTTGTCCTGCCTCAGGCAGCCCTCGGTCGGTCGGCCGGATTCCAAAGTCTGGGTCCGACGTCGGCTGATGTCGCATTTCTCTCCGACGTCAGAGCGGCTGGAGTATATAAGCATCAGCCGACGCCATCTTTTTCAGTCTTTTTTGCCGCGCGGTGCCCGAAGCAGAAGCAGTTCGCAAGTGCCGGTCGGTCAGCTCCTGTATTCTTCGAATCCGAAGTCATCAAAAAGCTAAGTACCCCGTTGGGGACCTTTTCTTGCCTCAGCCGATGTCAGAAATTACTGAAAAAGTAAATAATTGTTTGTCTTGTGGTAAACAAATACCTCATAAGGATTTCCACTCTTACTGCCTTCCTTGCCTTGGCCCAGACCACGACGTCTCGGCCTGTGCCGCCTGTGCTCGCTTCAATAAGCGCACTCTCAGGCGCCGGGCGGAGTTTGCTGAAGACTTTTTCGGCGAAAAATACGATTATACAATGCCGTCAGAACTACCAACATCGCAGACTCCTAAGAAACGAAAAGACCGGGACCGACATCCACGGCCCACGTCTTCCACCGACACCACGCCAAAACCTACCGCGAGTGCCCCGGTTCCCTCTGAGGCGGTTATTTCACCGCTCCGAACCGAAGACACCGCATTACCGAGACCACACCGACGCCAGTTATTGATTTTCCTCCGGATACTGAAACCGAGGAAATGCCCGAGACCATTGCTGTGGGATAAGGTCACTCCTGCACGTGGAGCTGCTACGCCTCCCATGTCCATGTCTATCAAGGCCTACACACGTGCTAAGGAAGCCAGCAAGACCAAGCACCTTACTGCTAAAGCCTTACCTCAGCCTACTCCTGAAACACAAATCATGACTATGGCCGTAGACTTAATTTCCATGATCAGAGGTTCCCAGGCCCATCCAGAGAGAGGATCCCAGCCTCCTTCTGATAAGAGGCCCCGGGTTGAACCCTCCGACCCTCTCCCTTCAGATGAAGATTCTGAGGACTCTGTTCGCTCTGATAGCCAGGAAGAGCCCTTCCAAACCTATGAGGACTCGGATACAGAGGATTCCATCCCCTCGGCCTCCCCTCCTGAGGATATTTCTTTTGGGGAAGTTCTACATTCCATGAGGGAACATTTTAAGTGGCAAGGCCAGGAATATTCTGATTCCAGAAAGCGCCTTCGTACCTTCCTTAAAAAGCCCCAACACAGGCCCTTAGCTATACCTCCTGTGCTTGATGTTTTGGATGATCTATACTCTGACTCCAGTGTTACCCCTGATACTCTTCCTCCTGCTCCTGCCAAGCCCGACAGATACTATAGGGTCCCAGAAACACATTCTCATTTCTTTAGGGCCCATGCTGTTGATTTTAGAAACAATTTCACAGGGACCGAAAGGGGTTTCAGCTACCACCTCCAAAAATCCCTTACCTTCCAACAGGGAAGCTAGGTCATTAGAGAGATGGGGGAAGAAGGTCTGCACCTCCACTACTTTATCTATGAGAGCTCTCAATTGTCTCTTTCATATGTTTCAATATCAGGATTACCTGTTAGATGATTTACAGAAAACATTGGCCTCTCCTGAACCTTTAGATAGGAAATCCTTGCAGGAGGCTGTACATAATTCTCAGCAAGTTAGCAATCACTTTCTGCAGTGTGGATATGATGCATTGGAAGCTTCATGTAGGGCAGCTATGACAGGGGCGGTCATTCGTAGACATGCATGGTTAAAAGAACAACCTCTACCAGATCATGTTAAGGCAAAACTTCTTGATGCACCCTTGGAAAAGAACAAGCTTTTTGGTGCTAATGCTAAAGATGTGTTAAAGTCCATTGAGGAAAAAGCCAAGTCAGTTCAGACAGTCAAAGATTTCCTCCAGGTTCAGCCTCCCAGATTTAGCAGAAACTGGCCTTCAAAAAACTGGTCCTTTCCTAATCCTGACAGATTTCAAAGGGGTAAAAACAGGCGTGGCCGAGGAAGAGGACAATACAGAGGTTCCTACAGGGGACGACAATGGCAACCAGCAAACCAAAGAAGTGACGCAGGGGTTTCTCCTGCCCCACAGGGACAATCTCAATGACTTTCCTCTACTACTGCTGACCAAGGAGCAAACAGAAGCTCCTTTGGGCGGAAAATTATCTCTGTTTTCAGACAATTGGCACAGATTGACAAAGGACAAATGGATTTTGGACATTATAGACCAAGGTTACAGGTTCCACTTTCATACCTTACCAAGAAAACAAGGCATGCCAAACCTACCACAAAACCAGAGGGCAGAGGCTATCAAGCAAATTTCTCTGCTTGTTCACATCAAAGCAATAGAAAAAGTTCCACAACAAGAACAAGGCCAGGGGTTTTACTCAAGACTGTTCCTTGTTCCAAGAAAAGAAACTCAATGGAGACCAATACTGGATTTGTCCACATTAAACACTTTTCTCATAGTACCAAAGTTCAAAATGCTGACTCTACAGCAACTCCTTCCCATGCTGGGCAAGGGGTCTTGGCTGATTACTCTGGACCTCAAGGAGGCATACCTGCATGTCCCTATCAGACACAGCTGCAGAAGATACCTCAGATTTCTTGCAGGGCCGGAGCATTATCAATTCTCAGCATTGCCATTTGGCTTATCTACTGCGCCCAGAGTATTCACGAAATGCCTGGCTTCAGTAATTGTTCATTGCAGGCTCCAGGGGATCCAAATTTACCCGTACCTGGACGACTGCCTCATACAAGCGGACGACAAACTGATTTTGACAGAAAACTTGAATTATGTCATACAATTGCTACAGGCTCTGGGATACACAGTCAACTTTCAAAAGTCAAGACTTCAGCCATTCCAGCAAATAACCTTCTTAGGAGCCAAACTAGACACAGCCTCTCAAATGGCTTACCTGACAGAAGACAAGCAAAAGAAGTTAACTCGTTATTTCAAAGGTTTGGCAAAGCTCACCCAGATGACTGCATGGAGATTCCTACAGGCCCTGGGTTACATGGCATCCTGCATTCTCCTGGTTCCATTAGCAAGACTACACATGAGAAAGCTACAATGGTACCCAAAAAGCTTATGGTCTCAGCACAGCAACAACTTAGAGGCAACCATACCGCTCATTCCATGCCTACAGAAGGAATTTCTATGGTGGGCCTCGGTAAGCCAGGCAAACACAGGTATGTCATTCAAAAAACCTCGGATAACACAGACCATGACCACAGACGCCTCAGACCTTGGATGGGGGGGGGGGCGCACATGGAGGGCAGATGTGTTCAAGGACAATGGTCTCCAAAGGAAACACATCTGCATATCAACCAAAAAGAAATGCTGGCAGTAATGCATGCCATCGAGGCCTTTCGACAACAGCTTCAGCAAGGCCACCTGCTAATATGGACAGACAACACCACTGTGATGTGGTACATAAACAAGCAGGGGGGCACCCATTCTTACCCCCTTTGCAGACTGACAATGAATCTTTGGGAAAAATCACTGAGCCTAAACATACAGTTGCAATCCCAGTCTGTTCCAGGCAAAGACAATGTGCTGGCGGACAGCCTAAGCAGGAATTTCCTAGACCCCCACGAGTGGAGGTTACATCCAGAAATCTTCATACGACTCACCTCGACATGGGGCAGGCCAGAAGTAGACCCATTTGCCTCCCACCTCAATCATCGTCTACAAAAGTTCTGTTCAAGGACATATCATCCACAAGCATGGAAAATAGATGCTCTCTCATTCAACTGGAACTTCCTAAAAATCTATGCATTCCCACCTCTGCCACTGATGACCACAGTATTACTGAAGATCAAAGCAGAGAAGCCCAAGGGGATCCTAATAGCTCCAGACTGGCCAAGACAGCACTGGTACCCACTTCTACGGAGCATATGTCACAACAAAAAGTGGGCCCTTCCCCAATGGCCCCAACTTTTGACTCAACACAACTTCAAGACAGTACACCCCAACATTCAGACCCTACAGCTAACAGCTTGGGAGATCCCATGAATAACCTCAATCTATCTCTCTCCAAGGAAGTTCAGAGGATACTAACAGAAGCCCGAAGACCATCCACCAGAAAGGTTTACTCAGCAAAATGGAAGAGATTCAGCATTTGGAATACCAGCAAGGGGCATGATGCATCATTACTGAGCATCCCTCTCATTCTGGAATATTTGGCAGATATGCTACAGAATGGACTCTCATATTCTTCCATAAAAATACATGCTTCAGCTATTTCAGCTAGATATAACACTGATCCACCTGTGTTTTCGCATCCTTTGTTGAGGCAATTCCTTAGGGGAATCAAGAATATAAAGCCACCAAGAAAGGCTCCAGTACCAGCTTGGGACCTCAACTTTGTCCTAGAAAAATTGACTCTACCTCCCTTTGAGCCAGCAGCTTCTGTGGACTTACAATTTCTCTCATGGAAGACAGCTTTCCTGTTGGCAATTACCTCAGCAAGAAGGGTTTCGGAACTACAGGCCCTAATGGCAATACCACCGTTCATAATCTTTCACAGAGACAGGGTCTCCTTACGAACCAACCCTACCTTTATGCCAAAAGTGGTATCTAGGGTTTCTTTAAATCAAGCCATTCACCTGCCTACTTTCTTTCCCAATCCTGAGAACAAAGGGGAAAGACTGTTGCATACCTTGGACATTCACAGAGAACTTCGCTACTACCTGGACAGAACCAAGACCAGTAGGAAGTCTGATCAGCTTTTTGTAGCTTATGCCCCTAGAGTACAAGGAAAAGCAATTTCCAAACAGACTATTTCAAAATGGATTGGGCATTGCATCAGATTCTGTTATTCCTTCCATGGAAAGAGTGTACCAGCCAATGTCAGACCACACTCCACCAGAGCTACAGCCACCTCAACAGCATTCTTAAGAGGGGTGCCTACAAAAGACATTCTAGAAGCTGCTACATGGAGCTCCGTGCATACATTTTCCAAACACTACAACCTCCCTCTATATTCCAGATCCAGAGCAGGCTTTGCTTCTGCAGTCCTGCAGGGATTGATAGCTACACCATCCTTTTCTTAGAGCATTCCACCTCCCCCAGCTAAGCTATGGTATTCAACCCATATGTGATGACTGCAGATGCATCCTTGAAGGACATAGTACAGTTTTGTACCTACCATAAATGTAGATGTCCGATAGATATGCAACTGCAGCCGGGTTTTCCCTCCCTCCTTCCCCTCTATGCCTTGAGTCCACTCCTATCCCTGTTACCCTTAGCTGGGGATATCTGTTATGGTGTATCTGTTTATTGCTTATTTATTTGTCTGGAAATCTGTTTTTTCTTCCAATTTGATTACAGCCTTCCTTGGAGGGCACCTGGCATCTGGGGCAAGAAACACTGAAGAAGATGGCGTCGGCTGATGCTTATATACTCCAGCCGCTCTGACGTCAGAGAGAAATGCGACATCAGCCGACGTCGGACCCAGACTTTGGAATCCGGCCGACCGAGGGCTGCCTGAGGCAGGACAACCCATATGTTATGACTGCAGTTGCATATCTATCGGACATCTACATTTATGGTAGGTACAAAACTGTACTTTTCAAGGAGTCAGAGGAGGGGATTCTGACCTCTGGTAAGCTGCCAGTGTGGCTTTGTGTAGGCACAGAAACCATATACCACTGAGACAATGTGAACAGCTACTGTTACAGGGAAGTAGGACTTGCACAACTGTACTTTTTGTGTTTTTTTTTTTTTTCAATAGAGGTGGTATTTTCTGTTAATTTGTTATAACCGAGTGTTGGCATGCACAGACTGATAGCTATACTTTTGAAATAATACCAGCTTTTTGTCTGTAGTACTGTTAGTTTTTGCAGCATGTTGTTTAAGATCATAGCTGTCAGTTCTTTTCAGAGTAGTAAACATAAAGGTTTTCAGGAATGTATAGTGTTGTGATTAAAGCAGCTACATTTTTGTGTGAATGGGAGATTTTCTTTCTTTTTAAATTTAGTGCTATAAAAATAAAATATTTTTCATTAAAGTTAAAGGTGCAGCTGCTCATTTGTGTTTGAGGCTCGAAGCAGAATCTAAGGTTGTATTGTCCTTGAAAGTTTCATAAGAATAGGCCGAATCATTTTGGAGATCTGGCGCTTTATACACAGACACCAAAGATAACCCAAAATCATCAGTAATAAAGCGCAAAGCCTCCTTAAAATTGTCAGCAGTAAATGGGCTGTGATAGTCCACTTTTTGGCCAGCTGTAGCGTGTCATAGTTTAATTTGGTAATGCTTCTCTCTCTCTCTCGTTTTTTTTCTTTAGTGTTCATTCAGCATTATGTGGAACATAGATGACTTGACAGTGTTGAGCATGCCCTGTTTTGTAGGGCAAGTACACAAATAAAAGCAATTAATTGAATCTTTGTGTCCTAGTTTTGTATAAGTAGCTTGCATTCATTTCTTTTGCTGGGAATGTGACGATCTACTGAAGTCTTATGATGGTAGGGAAATGTTTGACATTTGTGGAATCACATGTTTGCTTTTTTTAATAGAATGATTTAGTTTTTTTGTTCAACTCAGATGCACCAGTGATGTAGACAAATTCAAGAAAACAAAATGCATTTCTTGCCAAAGACCCAAGCTGAAAATGAAGTAGCTGCTTTTCTCAAGGGTTGTTTATTATTGCATTATTGAGATTATAACTCAAAGCTTATTATTTGTGCATACATTTCACAATTTAATTTGAATAATTGATGAGCTTTGTTGAATAGCTTCCATAGTTTGAAATATTAACCAGGTTTTATACTTGTGTTGAATGTAATTACTTCACTGGATCTAGTCTCCCATTTAGTTTTGGTTTGTCTCTGCCTGTAGGGCATAAGTGGCTTAGGCCTGCTGTTTGTCCTCTATATTGTCTATAAGTCAGTTGTCAATCTCCTCTCCGGTCCAGCTGGTGAATCTGGGAATCTTGAGGCAATGTTATAACTGCCTCATGTACACAGACAACCCTCTCCTCCTCCCACATAACACAAATACTTGCGAGAGATGCAGCTATTTAGCCAAACTGGAGGCTGAGCGCTCTCAACTCAGGACTGGCAAGACCAGACAGGAGGAGAAGGCAACTACACACACCACAAAACCAGCCTCACATAATGCTACCACACCACTGAATCAAACACATAAACACACAAAGACATACTCGGAGGCTCTGAGTAAAAATTTACCTAAACAGCAGAGGCCTCCAAAGCAGACACCCAAACAACTGCTACCCCAAGACACCCCACAAGCAACACATAAACCACAAAATCAGTGTGCAAAGCAGTCACAGCCCTTAAGGCCAAATACTACACCAAACATACTTGTCATAGGTGACTCCATAGTCAGACACACTGACATCCCACTCACCAGGCTGAACAAGGAGAGGGTCACAGTAAGCTGCCTATCGGGCGCTAGAATCCGCCACATAACACAAGCACTCTGGTCACTCCACGGCAAGTACAAATATGACCGTCATTGTCCATGCTGGTGTGAACGACCTGAGACGTACCTCCCTGGACTACATGAAAAGAGACACAGAGGAGCTCTCTGATTATGTAGCCTAGGCAGGTATGACCCTGACCCTGAGCAGTATCCTTTGTTCACCAATAATGATGCCACAATATAGAGACAAGATGATCAGCTTTAACAATTGGCTTAATGTCTGGTGTCATTCAAAGGGGATCCAGTGTCTGTCTGCCTGGGATGACATGCTTGACAAGCCATGCTGCTTCGCAAGGGACGGCTTGCACCGGTCACCCCTGGGATTCCGGATATTGGCTAAGGCTCTTGCCACCCCCATAGTGCCTTTTTTAGGCAAGGCTCAAATTCTAAACCTACCACCCTAGAAAACAAAAATGGGAAGAAACTGAGGGTAATGCTGCTCAATGCCAGAAGTCTAAATCTCAAAATGCACGCACTCAAGGCCCTTCTCAGTATGGAGAACATCGATGTCTGTGCTGTAACTGAAACCTGGTTCAAGGCTCCTGAGAGCACCCCGGCACTATTAGGTTTTACCTCATATCATGCGTTCCGGCCCCAAAACCCAGACCACACCACAAAAGGAGGGGGTGTATCCATATTCTTAAAGGATACCCACACCTCCAGGTTGGTGGCAACGCACGAAGCTTCGGAAACCATCCAGGTGCAACTAACCATAGGCAGAACTGCTCTACAAATTGTAACATGCTACAGGCCACCCTCTCAAACTCAGGAACCCCACACAGCCTTCCTGAAGACACTGGAGGGTATAAATGTATCTCCAAACTCCATCATATTGGGTGACTTCAACTACCCGAATATAGACTGGGAACATTACTCAAGCCCTAACTTTCTAGCCCAGCGGTTCCTGGAGTTCATAAATTCAAATGCCATGGAACAGCTAGTCACTGTTCCCATGAGAGGAGAAAATATACTAGATCTCATTATCACAAACATGGGGGACAAAATGCTCCACACCGGAAGTATATCCCTCATTGGTGAGATCTGATCATAAACTAATCTCACTGGAAATCTACATCCCGCCCCCACCCCAAACAATAAAGACCACAGTGAAGAACTTCTCTAAAGCAAACTTCACACTACTCAAGACTGGTGTGGTATCCTTCAAGGCCCCTGAGCCAGTGGAAACCACAACCCAAGCTATGGAAGCCCTTACAAATGCCTTCTATGAACACCTCCAGGACTGCATGGATCAGGCAATCCCAAATAAAACCAAGACTCTTTCCACAAAGGGCAAACGTCCAGTCTGGTGGACCCCAGCCATTAACAAACTTTACAATAAGAGGAGAAAGCTATTACATGATAGAACAAAATCCATAAAAGGGAAGTCACCCCTGATCATTATTAGTAAAAAAATACGAGCACTCATAAAATCAACTAAGGCCAATTTTGAGAGAAAAATTGCCATGGATTCAAAGGACAATCATAAGGCCTTTTTCAGCTATGTTAGGAACCTGGGTGGAAACTCCCAGATATGCTCAGAATTGGTCCAAACTGATACAAAAATCACTGAACCCACAGACATTGCCAACATACTGGCAGACAGGTTCAGTGCAAACTTCACCCCCCTCTACCCCCTAAAGGAGAGATAACTATCCCAGCAGAGTGTAGCCTCCCAGACATCTCAAATGCGCAGGTGAAAGCTGCTCTCTCTAAATCTAAAAACACAGCATCAGTGGGACCGGATGGTGTCCCCGGCTGTGTGCTACACGAGCTAAATGAGGAATTAAACCCGCACATAAGGCAGCTGTTTAATCTCAGCCTTACCACAGGATACGTGCCCAAGGAGTGGCGTATGGCAACTGTGGTCCCACTCCACAAAGGCGGTGCCTCTACGGACCCTGGTAATTACCACCCCATAAGCTTAACAAGTCTAGTCTGCAAAGCTATGGAGAGGATCATAATGGAGCTCATAAACAAAGATATAGGGGATTTGCAGACATTGGACCCGACCCAGTTTGGCTTCGTCAAGGGCAGATCATGCCTTTTGAACTTGGTCAACTTCTTCGAAACAGTCACCAAGGCCATTGATGAGGGAAAGGCAGTCCATACAGCCTACCTTGACCTTGCAAGGCTTCGACACAATACCCCACTCGGGTATTGTAGAAAAACTTACCAGCTTAAATGTAAACCCATATGTCACAAGATGGGTTGCAAACTGGCTTAAGGACAGAACCCACAGGGTTAGAGTTGCTGGCGCTATGTCAGACTCCAAGCCGGTCACAAGTGGTGTCCCACAGGGCTCGGTCCTTGGCCCCCTATTGTTTGGCATCTACGTCTCAGAAGTACAGGCCAACATGGGGGGACTTTGGCTGACAAAGTTTGTAGACGACTGCAAACTGGGCACCATAGTGGAAAGTGCATCGGACACGGATATCCTTCAGAAGGGACTCACGGAAACAGATAGCTGGTGCCAGAGCCATGGCCTGAAGTTAAACGCCAAAAAATGTATAGTCATACCCTTCGGGAAAAACAAGGTAACCCCAAGCTACTATATAGGTGGCAATCCACTAAGTACAGAAGAGGTTATCAGGGACCTGGGGACCCAGGTTGATAGTGGCCTTTCTTTTGACACTCACGTTGCTAAAGTGGTTAGAAAGACCTTCTACATTGCCCACCTGATCATGAAGGGATTCACATCCAGATCTAGTGAGGTCATTGTTCCCCTGTACTCTTCACTTATTAGACCAATGATCGAGTACAATGCCCCATTCGGGATGTATCTCACCCGACAATTGCAGCAATTGGAGAGACCCCAAAAGTTCCTCACCAAAAGGATAAAGGGACTCCAAAATCTGTCATATGCTGCCAGATTGAAGAAACTCCAGCTCTATTCAGTCTCATACCATCTGCACAGAGGTGACATGTGCCTGACATACAAGGCCATGTCCAACCCGGAATTAATGGACATGCTCCACCTCAAAAAATCCAAATCCACCAAAACCACTAGAACAAGCGACTTAAACCTTAGCACGGATATAAATAGGACGTGCTGGAGGGATAGATTTATCACTCGGAGACTCCCTATGCTGTGGAATAAAATCCCGGTCCATGTGAGGCAGAGCACCTCTCTGGCTCTGTTCAAGAGAAATCTTGACCTGTGGATGGGAGATCGTAGGTTTACCCCGGGAATCATCTCTGTGTTCACTGCTGGACAGAGGCACAACAAACTAATGGGCACAGTATTCTTTTATATAAGGGGTGGCGTAAGCCACAAAACTTTGGGCTAGGCTTATAAATGCCTTAGGGCAGATAGCCTAGTATAAACCTATGAACCTATATGTATGTTTGTCTTACAGTCTTTTCGTATTGCAGAACTGTGAGGCAGAACATAACCATCTGGCCACAACAAAACCGATGTAAGGTGCTAGGCTGGACAAAGATCAGAGGAGATTTCAGGGGTATGGACAAATTCCATTATTTTTCACTGGGGCATTATGACCCATGTAAGCAGCAATACACTTAATTTGCATGTTGACCGCTCTTATCTTTGGCAGCCAGCAGTGTATAACAGGGATATAGAAAGTTTCATTTCCCTTGGAGAGGGGTGCATTCCACCCTGACAGTATGGTTAACAGAAACTCGGGCCAGTAAGAGGAATTGCAGTTTGGTAGAGCTGGACACACGGTACACCATTTGTCCAGAAAATGTTGTGAAAATGTGTCTGTAAAGAGCAGATTTAGAATATTGAAAGGGGAAAGGAATAACGCTGAATGATTTTAATATTTCAGAAATCCATACCTTTGTGATATGGGTGGAAAACCTTGTTTAAAATCTAAAAGATTAGTTTGCAGGGCTGGCTGGCCTAGCTTAAGTGCACCATATCAGTTCAGCATTTCTTTTCTTTGCTGACTTGGTTCATTCCCATCCCATAAGAAGTTATTGTCTACTCTTCTTTCCTGTCCCTTCCCTGTGATATTCATGTCTGCAGTGCTGCTGTTTTCATTCCTTATTGTGTTGCTGTCACTGCCATGTCATGAACTTTAGTCTGGCCTGTCTCCTTGTCTGCTTCAGTGAGGGTACTGATTCTGAGGGGCAGTGCTACAGCTGATTGATTGTGGAGTGCCAGCAGATCTTTGTGACCGCTTTCTTGCCTGTGTGCCTTGGTGTCTAGTGTATGTTTAAGACTGGTTTGGTAACCTGGGAGGATTCTTTGTCTTTTTTTCCTTTTTTCTGGTCTGTGTGCAACCCAGAGTGCATATTTGGTCTGGGATGCAGTGTCTTCTATATCTGATCCATTTGTTGCAGTACATCCACTTCAGCAGCTCTGTTAAACAGTGCCTGACATCTATTATGGAAGGCTTTCCCAGCACTTTCTATTATCAACTATTGCTTTTACTTTTACCAAGGTGTAAATAACATACTAATTTACTGTGCAGGAACTTCGCATGTTACAGGACTGACTTTACAGGCATTCTTTATGCTATTATTTTAATGTAGACTCAGTGGCTGTATTCAAACATTTTGCACATTAGCCTTTTTGCTTTTGTTTGCTGTTTCAGTTCTGATGATTCTTGTCAACTTACTGATTTAAGAATATTTTCTTCATGGTCAGAAGTACTTAATTGCTATACACTGTTGAAGGGGAAACTGCTATTTTTCACCCTTGCTATGATTTTTTTTACTTATTTTTTTTCAATATTTGGATGTTTCCACCATCAGTATATGTCTGGCAATCACACTACCAGATTGCATTTTATTGATTTGAATACTTTTATTTCTGTTCTGTTACATAGTCAAGGGTTGCTTCTTGACCATTTAACTGCCGTAAGTTCTTCACTTCAATTGGTTTTAATTTTATTAATTTCTATATATTTTTTTATGACAATGGACCCAAAGTCAGGACAGTAAATGGTACTTTGGAGGTCTCATCCTTTCACTCTGCTGTTTTTGATCACTTGACATTGTCTTTTGATATTTTAAAACCTACTGAAGGCATGACATTCTGGGTACTGAAGGTGGACTGCTATGGTTGGTTTTCAGTATGGATATTTGGCATTGTCTGGGTTACAAAGCATCATGCTGGGGTGAAGCTAACCACAGCATGGAAGTTTTCTGTGTTGTGCAATGTACTTCGGGGGAACCAGTGGATTTTTCTGGATAAACAGAGTAATGGACTTCACTGCCCCCTTTTTAGGTGCTAGATGTATGTCCCTGTTGGATAGAAGGGGATTGGATGTGTTTATTTATACAAATGCTTTATTCCTTTATATCCACTCTGGGGTTATTTCTGACTTGTTTGGGGACATTAGTGTGACATTTACAGGAGAAACCTAATAGAGTGGTAATGTCAATCCTTTTTTGAAAGCAGCGTGTGACCCCTGTCCTTGAGTTTTGTATTAAGCAAGGCTCTAAAAGATTGGGAGTTGGAGGTAGTATTTTTTTTTACCTACTATTTGGCTCACCCAGCTGTTTAGCAGGTGGTCCACCTTCTTTGCTCCTGCACCCAAGGATATACTCCATTTGTAAACTTCTTTTATATGGTAGTACAGAGACATTCACAAGGGTTCACGGACTTTTTGTCATCCTTACTAGTTGTTTCTGGGTATCTTGACAATCTGATTTGTTTAGGATTCTGTGGCCATGGCTTGAGAGTTTTGTTTTGTGAAGCTGTTCACTGTTGCTCAGGTAGTTGCCAGTGAAGCCCATGTTTTGAGGCATAATTTGGACTTGGTGTTCAAACTGGGTGTAATGATATTTGACTTGGCAGTGCTTTAAAAATGCACTCTTTGGTCTGTTATGGAGTTTTAAAAATTAACTTTCTTTTGTATTTACATACCCTAGATTTTGAGCAGTTGAAATGCGCTATCATTCAGTCTCATCATAAACCCCCTATGTGTTCACCACTTGCTTGTCAATCATTGCAGCCCACTTGAGACAGAAAGGGATTTGAATATTCTCATGCTTAGACAAATGTTTCATTGTCACCATAGCAAGGGAATCTCATAACAGTCCGAGATTATTTACTTCACTTGTGTCTGTCCTTTGGCATCGCTGTGAACATTGTAGTATCACAGTGGAACTATTACAGAGTTTAACTACCCAGAGAAAGACATATGACTCTAAGGGCTATGTTTTCCAAGCTTCTTCTGCTCTTACTTTGCCTGATGTCTAGTATGGAGAACATTGGGTTTAATTATTGCTTCTGTCCAGATAGTACTTCATACAAAATTCTATATGGCAGTTTTATAAGTGTAGTTTAAGCATGCAGCAGTTCCAGTTAGTAGATGCAGTGAGCAAACCCATTTTGACTATCCTCGGTCTCCAACAATCTAAATGTTGTCTTCAGACAGTCTCCTAATATTCCAGCCAGAAGACATTTCATACTTCCCCTTCTATGGGCCACAATGACTACTGACTCTTCCTGTCTGGGATGCAGCATGTTGAAGGGGAGAATGATTCAAGGTACACAGAACACAACAGGAGACCAAGCTTCACTTCCAGTGTCCTATAGGTGAAGATGGTTCTCCTAAAAGCCCTTTAGGATTTCCTTCCTAGGGTGTGATTTCTGTCCATTTGGACTATATATCTGTGATGTGATATATTGGGAAGCAAGGGGGGGGGCAGCTCTTCTCCCCTCTGCTGAGAGGCTGTGAGAGTGTGTGGTAATAGGAGATGTTCTCACAGAGCTTTCTGGTAACAGCGCACATTTTTAGGACAGGCAAGCTATCTGGTAGACTGGTTCATGCTGTATATTCTGATGCTCAGCCTATATATTTTGATACCTTACAAGTGATCCCTCAATTCTTCAATAGCACGTATGATTTTTTGTCATGGGGTGAGTCTTGCTGTGACTCTTTTTCATTCCTTGAATAGTAGCAGGTGCAGCAGCTTCTTTGCTGTAATCCCTCCATGGGGATAGACTCTGACTTCTTTATACCCTCCTTCCCCATTGTATTTTTGCAGAAAAGGCTTGTGTAAAGTGTCCATTATTCTCTTAACCCCCTTTTAGTGCAGGAAGTTTGGTTCTCCATGTGGTGGCCTCACCTCACGGAAGAGCCTAAGCTTAAAAGATGCCAGATCGTCTGTCCCACCTGTCTGATGTGCCTCCCTAGATATTTTTTTCCTTAGATTGAAAGCATTGTTTCTCCAGTTCCACTAATGAGCAGGGACCCGTCACACCCTCCTAGGTTTGTCCATATGGTAATACAGTACCCTCACAAATGAAGTCATAAGTTGTGTATGGGTGAAGGGAGGAAAATCTCAATTTGGGCACTTCAACATGAGTTAGATCCCTTCTCTCCAGTTTCTAAAAGTTTACAATTCTTAATAACCCTTTTTGATTGATGCAGGAATAACTGCAACCTAAAAGTTCAGTTGGCTGCCATTTCTGATTTCAGTCAAAGTTGCAGTTCTCAAATACTGGCCTTGAGAATGGTATGCAAGATATTGTTCAAAGGTACTTTCCTTTTAAGACCCTTGTTAAGGGCTCATACTTTCATCAGATTTCAGTTTTGCACTGGAGGTGCTAGCTCATTCTCGTTTTGAATGCCATTGATCAGCAAATTTGAATTACCCTTCCTGGAAAACTTAGTTCTAGAATTCTCTAAAGCACCTTATTTAATCTTTCACAAAGGCATGGTCTCTCTAGAGAGCCAACTCTTCCTCTATGCTTAATGTCATATCAGAATATTCCTTTAACTAGGCTTTTCATTTCCCAAACCCCCCCTCCCGATTATATCAGTAAAGGAGAATATTTGTTGTACTGTCTTGATGTTCATTGTGCATACAGCTGCAGTCGTAACAGATGGGTTATCCTGCCGTCAGGCGGGTTCTCGGTTGGCTGAATTCCAAAGTCTAGGTCCGGCGTCGGTTGTCGTCGCTTCTTCCCTGAAGTCAGTGCATCAGGGGTATAAAAGAGGCAGCCGACGCCATTTTCTTCAGTCTTTCTTGCTGCGCGGTGCCCGAAGCAGAAGCAGTTCGCAAGTGCTGGTCGGCCAGCTCCTGAGATTTACGAAAGTATTTCAGCCGAAGTCTTCTTGAAAGCTAAGTACCTTGTTGGGGAAACTTTTCTTGCCTCAGACCGATGTCAGACAAAGTTAATAATTGCATTTCATGTGGGAAGCAAATACCGCATAAGGATTTCCACTCTTTCTGTATACCTTGCTTAGGCCCAGACCACGACGTCTCGGCCTGCCGTTTTTGTGCTGGATTCAATAAGAGCACTATTAAGCATCGGGCAGAGTTCGCCCTTCACTTTTTTGGCAAAAAATTTAATTATATTATGTCGGATACTCCGACTCCAGTTTTGAGCAAAAAATGCAAAGATAAGGACCGACACACAAGGTCCGCACCACCTACTGAAACCACGCTAAGGCCGACTGCCGGTTCTCCGGTGCTCAGCGAGGTGCCTACGCAGCCTCTGAGTACCGATGACAAAGCATTACCGGTGTCTTCAGTACCCGAGGTCGCAGGCTCCTCGGCCCCCATTCCTACTACAGATCCCGACGCCACTCCTGGCAGGGATACTCAGAATTTAGACAGGCCTGCCATTTCTCAAGGGGTCTTCAGGCCTTCCTCCTTCTCTATTAAAGCCTTCACTAAATCTAAAGCAGCCATGAAATCCAAAAAACAGGTTCCTCAGATCCCCCTCTCAAGGCACCATGCCTAAAAAACAGATGCTTAAAATGGCTGAGGATTTGATTACTCTTATCAGGGGTTCTCATCCCCCCTCTGACAAAAGGCCCAGATTAGAGGAAGGACTACCCTTCCTCAGATCAAGCTTCTATTACTTCAGAACTATCTGAGGACCAGGATTATGCCTATTCTCCATTCGAAGACTCTGATGCCGAGGAGTCTATTCCCTCGGTCTCCCCCCCTGAGGACTTCTCTTTTGGGGAAACCCTGCATACATTGAGGGAACACTTTCACTGGGAAGTACATGATTATGCAGATTCCAAGAAAAGGCTCAGGGAATTTCTTCTGCTTCCCCAGCATAGGCCTCTGGCTATCCCTCCTGTTTTAGATATATTGGATGATGTGTACACAGAAGCCAGCCTTAATCCTGATTCTTTGCCTCGCGCTCCTGTTAAACCAGACAGGTATTACCGGGTTCCTGATTCTCACCAGTTCCTATATAAAAGCCATACTGCCGACCCAGAAACAATTTCACAGGGTCCCAAGGGAATTAAGGCCTCTACTGCTAAAAATCCATTACCTTCAGAGAGAGATTCCAGAGCTTTAGAAAGGTGGGGGGAAAAGGTGTACACCTTGGCCACTTTAACCATGAGGGCATTAAACTGTCAGTTCCATATGTTAAAGTATCAACAGTTTTTGATATCTCAGCTGAAAAGCAAGATGACACAACCAGATTTAAAAGAGTTGCAGGATTTGTTGCATGGTGCAGAGCAAGTGGGAAAACATACCTTGCAGTTTGGTTTTGATGCTTTAGAGGCCTCATGTAGAGCTGCTGTTATGGGGTCTGTTATACGTAGGCATGCTTGGCTCAAAGAGCAAACCTTACCAGATCATGTCAAAGCTAAATTATTAGATGCACCTCTTCAAAAAGATGTATTGTTTGGTGTTAAAGCTGAGGAGGTGCTAAAGAAAATGGAGGAAAAAGCGAAATCAATGCAAACAGTGAAAGATTTCCTGCAGGTACAGCCTCCACGTTTCAGCAGAAACTGGCCTTCAAAACATTGGTCCTTTCCAGCCACGGACAGACCTCAAAGGGGCAGATACAGGCGCCCAAGGGGCAGAGGGGCAACCTCAAGGATCCTTCAGAGCCAGACAGTGGCAAGCACCAACCCCAAGAGGTGGAGAAGATAGATCAGTCTTTTAGAAAACAGACGCAATGACTTCCCCCCACACCTGCCAAGCAAAACTTTAATGGCAGCACCTTTGGGCAGAATATTGACATTATTCTCAAAAAATTGGCATATTGTTACAAAAGACAAATGGATTCTGGACATTATAGACCGAGGCTACAGGTTCCACCTTTACACCCTTCCAAAAATGAGAGGCATGCCAAACCTGCCACAAAATCAAAGGGCAGAGGCACAAAAACAAGTTTCAGCTCTCATAGACATGAAAGCAATTCAAGAGGTACCTGCAAAAGAACAAGGTCAAGGGTTTTATTCCAAACTATTCCTGGTACCGAGGAAAGACAAAGATTGGAGATCTATCTTAGACCTATCCATCCTAAACACATATCTACAGGTGCCAAAATTCAAGATGCTCACATTACAGCAGCTTCTTCCCATGCTGGGCAAGGAGTCTTGGCTGGTAACATTGGACCTCAAGGAGGCATACCTGCATGTCCCTATCAGACAAGATTGCAGAAGATACCTCAGATTTCTTGCAGGTTCAACCCATTGCCAATTCTCTGCATTGCCCTTTGGCTTATCTACTGCACCCAGAGTGTTTACGAAATGCCTGGCATCAGTAATCGCCTTCTGCAGACTACAAGGGATACAAATCTACCCATATCTGGACGACTGCCTGATCCAAGCGGACAGCAAGGACATACTACTGCAGCACCTGGCGTTTGTAATAAAACTGTTGAACTTCCTGGGATACACAGTCAACAAAAAGAAATCAAAACTAATACCCTCTCAACAAATAATTTTCCTGGGTGCCAGCTTGGATACAACCACCCAGATGGCCTACCTCACGCCAGACAAGCAAGGGCAACTGTCTCAATACTTCAGAAAAATGGCAACTTACACCAGGCTAACTGCAAGGAAAATCCTGCAGGCTCTGGGATTCATGGCTTCTTGCATCCTACTAATCCCATGTGCAAAGCTGCATATGAGGAAACTTCAATGGTACCTGAAAAACTTATGGTTTCAACACAGCCACAGCTTGGAAACAATTATCCCACTCATTCCATGCCTTCAAAAGGAATTTTTGTGGTGGACTCAAGCTTGCCAAAGAAACACAGGTCTTCCTTTCTGTGTACCTCCAGCAACTCAAATCATCACAACAGACGCCTCAGACTACGCCTGGGGAGCACACATGACAGATCAGTGCATTCAGGGAAAATGGACCCGAAAAGAGAAGCACCTCCACATCAACCAAAAGGAAATGCTAGCCGTGAAAAGGGCTATTATGACCTTCAAAGACCTACTGCATCCAGGCCAGCTATTGATAAGGACAGACAACACCACAGTGATGTGGTACATAAACAAACAGGGGGGAACTCATTCATACCCCCTGTGCAGGCAAGCCATGACCCTATGGAACACAGCACTGGAATTGCAAATTCAACTGCAGGCATAATTCCTGCCAGGGAGGGAAAACACACTGGCAGACAACCTAAGCAGAAATATGACAGATCCACACGAATGGAAGTTGCATCCTCAACTTTTCACAAAGATAACTCAGGCATGGGGAAAACCACAGAAATTGCCAGTTGAAAAAATTTTGTTCAAGGACCTATCATCCACAGGCCTGGAAAGTGGACGCACTTTCCTTCAACTGGGCAACACTGACAGTCTATGCCTTCCCGCCTCTTCCTCTGCTGCCCAAAGTACTATTAAAAGCCAGAGCAGAGAGGCCGAAAATGATTCTCATCGCTCCAGACTGGCCAAGACAACACTGGTATCCACTCCTGAGGAGCCTGACACACTCCCCACCATGGATCCTACCTCTAGTCCCTCTTCTGTTGTCCCAGCACAACTACAAAACCCTTCACAGCCATCTCAAAACTCTAAATTTAGCTGCATGGAGAATTCCTTGATTTCCCAACAGTTTCTCCTCTCCAAGGAGGTGCAGGACGTCATCTTGGAGGCCAGAAGACCTTCGACTAGAAAGGCTTACTCCGCCAAATGGAAACTATTTTATGCCTGGAATCTCGGAAAGGGACAGAATCTTTGGGTAATAAATATACCTCAAATTTTACAGTACCTAGCTGAGATGTTAAACAATGGACTTTCCTTCTCCTCCATCAAGATCCATGCTTCAGCCATTTCTGCACAATACAACACAGATCCTCCATTATTCTCTCACCCTCTCTTAAGGCAGTTCCTCAGAGGGGCAAAGAATATAAAATCCCCAAGGAAACCACCAGTCCCTGCTTGGGACCTCAACTACGTACTGGAAAAGCTGACCCTTCCTCCCTTTGAGCCAGCTTCTTCAACAGAGTTGCAGTACTTGTCATGGAAAACAGCCTTTCTTCTGGCTATCACCTCAGCACGCAGGGTTTCGGAGCTTCAGGCCCTCATGGCTGTGCAACCATTCATCATTTTCCATCAGTACAGAGTTTCCTTACGAACCAATCCTACCTTTATGCCAAAGGTAGTATCCAGTGTAGCTTTGAATCGGACTATCCACTTACCTACCTTTTATCCTAATCCACAAAACAAAGGGGAAAGACTACTGCATTCCTTGGACATTCACAGACAACTACGTTACTACTTGGACAGAACAAAACCATTCAGGAAATCTGAGCAACTCTTTGTGTCCTATGCTGTAGGTGCTCAGGGAAAGGCTATTTACAAACAGACAATTTCAAAATGGATAGCCCACTGCATACGCCTTTGTTACTCATTTCATGGAAAAACTGTGCCTGCATGCATCAGATCCCACTCCACCAGAGCCACAGCTACCTCTGCAGCCTTCCTCAGGGAGGTCCCTACCAAGGACATTTTGGAAGCAGCCACCTGGAGTTCAGTGCGCACTTTCTCCAAGCACTATCACATCCCACTATACTCAAAATCTAGAGCGGGCTTTGCCACAGCAGTCCTGCAGGGCATCCTAAACCCTCCTAGTTCCACTTAGTGCCTACCACCCTTACTTAGCTTTGGGATTCTACCCATCTGTTATGACTGCAGCTGTATGCACGATGAACATAGTACAGTTTTGTACCTACCATAAATGTAGATGTTAGAGTGCTCATACAGCTGCAGTCCAGGTTTCCCTCCTTCCAACCCCTCTTAGGATAGGCCTTATGACAAACACTTTTCATATAACCTTTTTGGGGTATTCTTTTATGGTGTATTTGCTTGGAACTACTGTTTTTGATTTATCAACATTGCATCTTTGCATAACATTATGTTTGCCTTCCTTCTGGGGGAACCTGACATCTGGGGCAAGAAAAACTGAAGAAAATGGCGTTGGCTGCCTCTTTTATACCCCTGATGCACTGACGTCAGGGAAGAAGTGACGACAACAGACGCCGGACCTAGACTTTGGAATTCGGCCGACTGAGGATCCGCCTGACGGCAGGATAACCCATTTGTTATGACTGCAGTTGTATGAGCACTCGAACATCTACATTTATGGTAGGTACAAAACTGTACTATGTCCATAGGCAATTGTGCCTTTATTTACTTCATACCAAATCTATCAGAAAATATGACCAACCTTAACGTCTCCTATCCGAAGATATGCAAAGATCCCATGTCCAGATGGCTCCATATTACATTCATCGTTTTACCAATAAGCCTTTGACATCCAAAACCAAGGTGCATTCTAAAAGATCAGTTACAGTCTCTACTGTATTTTTCAAAACTTCTTTGATTGTATTCCTGCTACTGTGATTTAGGCTACACTGTATGCTTTGTGAGATACTGTAAGCTGGGTTGATCTCCAGGTTGAGGTTCTGTTTTGGCACTGCTGTTATTCTCAAGGGCGTCCTGTGTTGATTCCACCCAGGAGATGTATTGCTGGGGATTCTTTCCAAGTCAAAATGGATTGATGGCCTCCTATATGATGTGGAAATTATGCGTTTACCATAATGCTGGATCCACATTATCCCTACTTCATCCACTTTCACAGCCCACCCTCCATCACCTCCACATTCTCATTTAATTGTCTTGCTGGCCAGACCTTATAGACCTGTTCTTCTATTTTTATAACCTTTTCATGTGTCCTCTTAGTTTCTTCTGCTTTAGGGAGCATACTTGATTTGAGAGATAACTGGGGAGACCCGTGCTTCATGGGAGTAGGGAAGAAGCTCAGGTATTTTAAAACATCTGCAGTTGCTGGGTCAGATCCTCCTGATGATGATATCCCAGAAGTTGAAGTGGATGGAGTAGGGATAATGAAGATCCAGTGTTATGGCAATTACATAGCTTCCATTTGGTGACTTGCTTAGAATCACTGTTCTGTCTTTTATCAGCTGACAGAATCAAATGTAACAGTACAAGATGAGGTTGTTAACAGCTCTTAGCTTTTAACCCTCTGTGCTGCACTGACCAACACCATCATTGAAGAAAGAAGATTGTACTAGTAACAAAAAAGTTAATCATTCTGGTTTGTCCTTCCTTTGCCCTCCTTTGTGGGTTCATAGGTACTTAATAGGCTACTGATCTATGGGATTCTTAAGAAGCCTACCCTTACTGTGACATTTTTACCTCTTATATTTTGTGAAAGAATAAGCTAGAGATGGGCAGGACAAGGAAATGTTGGGACATTTACTTGTTGCCCAGATCTGTGAGGGACATGGGTTCCTAACCATAGGTGACTTTGCAGTTTCCCATCCATTTGTCCAAGTTGCATTTGAATAGAGTAAGTGAAGTACACCGCTTTATTCGAAGTTGAAGACTGTTCTATAGAAGAGATATTCTCTGTGATACATACCTATTCCCCCAATATGTTTTGTTTATGTTGCAAAAGAGATTGAGATCCCTTGAGTCTGTGTTCAAGCTACCTTTGGATTTATGAATGTGCAATAGATGTGAAAAGATATGATTTTTCTGAGGCTCTATTTGTGTGGCAAAGGTTACTTTTTAGTAGCCTGTATAATGTATAGTAGAGGGACAAGTCTTTGAGATGGTCTGCATGGTTTGTGATTTAGGCCCTTTTTTATGAGAAATTTGTCAGTACAGTTGTGAAAAGTGTTTGCATGGGACATTATATTCAATGGATCTACCTGATGAGAGCAGATTACTGTGAAATTATTACATCCTTAGATCTTGACTCCATACCTTTAGAAGTATGCTGTGCAGTGAAAAAGGACTTCCTTATTATAGTGGATACATGGTGATCAAAGGACAGTTCATTGCTGACAAAGATTCCCAGATCTCAGCCTACAGGATCAAGTTTCAGAGGTGTGTTGCCAGTGTGATAGTTACAAGGGAAGTCATGCTGACTGAAGGATATGACATACATTTCATGGCATTTAGTTTTTAGTTCATGGTTTTGACACCAACTATTGGTTTGAAAAAAGTGCTCTTGAAGGATTTTGATGTTCTCTGTGGTGTTTATTATGCCACCAAATTCATAATCACATGTAGACTTGTCAAGTTGCAAACTCTTAACATTTGATTTGACCTCTCAGAAGTAAATGCCAAAGAGGAGTGACCCAAGGACTTGAACCCTAGAGTACACTGCTAGTGAAGGTGATTTGGAGGAGGTAGAGATGCCTACCCAAATTTCATGGGTTCTGTTTGTGAACCAGTTTGCTATTCAGTGAGTTACAATGGGATATGCATTTAGCTGTTAGGGTTTATCTAGGATACTGACATGTGGTATGGTGTTGAATGCTTTGAAAGGTCTAGGTATGGGGTGTGTTCTGATTTGCCCACTTCTATTGCTTCAGTAACCCTCTCAAAGAAATCAGTCTGGTTAAGTGGCAGGATCTGTCCTTGACAAATTGGCTTGGGTTGAAAGATTGTAGGTTACCTGCATCGTTTATTAATTCCATGATCATCCTTTTCCATAGATTTACAGATGAGGCTGGCCAGGCTTATGTGTATGTAATTACCCAGGTTTGCTGTTTCCTCACCTTTATGCAAGGGAAGGGATTGTTGCTGTCCTCCATTTGTCCAGTCCAAAGCCTGTTTGAAGGCTAATATTGAATAACTTTTGTAAGGGTGTCTGGCAAGTCATGTTTCAGGCTAATTAAAAAACAGCCGGTATCTGATGTCCTACAAATAGATTTCTTGGCTTTGAATAGTACCTTGAGAGGAGGTGTTGACAGATTTGAGGGAGTGTAGATGTAGGTATATGATCTGGGAATATAGGAGGGGAGAGGGGTGTGAAGTTTAAGTCAAATTTGTCTGCTAGTGTATTGGCTACGCTCTGTGTATCCAGGTATACGATGATGCTTTAATTGGCTCTGTGCAGTGCTGGACATTGTTTCTGAGATTTCTGACACGGTTAAAGAAGGCTTTGTGGTTATCCGTCACCTGTATGGCTGTTTACTTCATATGTGGGTTTGGTTGATTGGATCAGGGTCTGGAGTTCCTTGTTAAGTTTAACAATAACATTATTGACATCTTGATAGTAAAATTTATTTTTGCATGCAATGAGTGATGTTCATCATGTTACCCTGCTGCAGTCATCACACTTGGGTTATCCTGCCGTCGGTCCCGCAGTCGCCCCGAATTCCAAAGTCTTGGTCCGGCTTCGGTTGCTGTCACTTCTTCCCTGACATCAGTGCGTCAGGGGTATATAAGAGGCATCCGATGCCATTTACTTCAGTCTTTCTTGCCGCGCGGTGCCCGAAGCAGAAGCAGTTCGCAAGTGCCGGTCGGCCGACACCTGAGATTTTCAATTTGAATTTCAGTCCGAAGTCTTCAATAAAGCTAAGTACCCCATTGGGGAACATTTTCTTGCCTCAGTCCGATGTCAGAAAAAGTTAGCAATTGCATTTCTTGTGGGAAGCAAATATCTCATAAGGACTTCCATTCCTATTGTATTCCTTGCCTAGGCCCAGACCACGACGTCACAGGTTGCCAGTTTTGCGCTAGGTTTAACAAACGCACTATCAAACACCGTTTTGACTTCGCACGGCATTACTTTGGTAGGAAATTCAATTATATCATGCCGTCGGAGCAGCCGACGACCACAATTCATAAAAAACGCAAGGATAAGGACAGGCAGCCTAGGAATAAGCCAGACCTCGAGGCCTCAGCTGGGTCTGTCGCCGGTTCTCCGGTTTTCAGTGAGGCGCCTACGCAGCCCCTGACTACCGCAGAGCTGGAACCCCAGACAGCTGCAGACTCCCAAGCGGAGTCTACTAGGCCGACACAGCCGTCTACCGACACTGGAGCAGATTTAGACACCGGTGCAGAGGAAACACCTTCGGTTGCAGAAGGTGTCTTCAGACCGACTACTCTCACCATTAAATCTTATGCTAAGCTTAAAACTCCTTTAAAACCTAAGAAAACTGTTCATCAGTCTACAGTTCAAGGCAGCATGCCTAAGAAACAGATGCTTAAGATGGCTGAAGATTTAATTACCCTTATCAGGGGTTCCCATCCCCCTCCTGATAAAAGACCAAGACAAGAGGAGGATTATGCATCCTCGGACCAGGTTTCTCTCTCAGATTCTACTGAGGAATAGGATTACACTTTCCCACCTTATGAGGATTTTGATGCTGAAGACTCTATTCCCTCAGCATCTCCCCCCTGAAGGCTACTCCTTTGGGGAAACATTACATACCATGAGGGCACATTTCCACTGGGAAGACCAGGATTACTCATTTTCTAAGAAAAGGCTCCAAGAGTTCCTTTTATTACCCCAGCACAGACCTCTTGCAATCCCTCCTGTATTAGATATTGTGGATGATGTCTACTTGGAGTCTAGTTTAAATCCAGACTCTCTACCTCCTGCTCCAGCCAAACCAGACAGATACTACAGAGTACCTAACTCATACAAATTCCTTTATAAAAGCCCCGTAGCTGACCCAGAAACCATATCCCAGGATCCTAAGGGAGCAAAGGCTTCTATGGCTAAAAATCCTGTGCCCTCTGAAAGGGATTCCAGAGCCCTAGATAGATGGGGAAAGAAAATATACACCTCTGCAACTCTGGCTATGAGAGCATTAAATTGCCAGTTTCACCTGTTGATATATCAACAATTCCTGATGTCTTAGTTAAAACAAAAAATGAGCACACACTCAGAACAGCCTGAATTCAAGGAAATGCAGGATCTGTTGCATGCAGCTGAACAGGTGGGCAAACATACTTTACAATGCGGATTTTATTCACTGGAAGCTTCCTGTAGAGCAGCTGTTATTGGCTCAGTCATTCATAGACAAAACCCTCCCTGACCATGTTAAAGCAAAATTATTAGATGCACATTTACAACAGGATGTATTATTCAGTGTCAAAGCAGAAGAGGTTTTAAAGAAAATGGAGGATAAGGCTAAATCTATGCAAATAGTCAAGGATTACTTGCAGGTACAACCCCCTCGCTTCAGCAGAAATTGGCCAACAAAAAATTGGTCCTTTCCAGCTTCAGACGGATCACAGAGGGGCAAATACAGATGCCCAAGGGGCAGAGGTCAGTCACAGGGCCCTTACAAACCTTGCCAATGGGGTTCTGCTACCCAGAAAGGAGGAGAAGACAGGCCCCAAGCTAGCAGAAGGCAAACACAATGACTCTATCCTCAAACTACCAAGCAAATCTCTCCTGGCAACACCCTTGGGTGGAAAACTACCATTTTTTGCAGACAACTGGCACATCATCACAAAAGACAAATGGGTTCTAAACATTGTCTCTCAAGGATACAGATTCCACTTTCATACCTTACCAAGGATCAAAGGAATGCTAAACCTGCCACCAAATCAATGGGCAGAGGCACAAAAACAAATTACAGCTCTCATGAACATGAGAGCCATTCAACAGGTACCTACGCAGGAGCAGGGACAGGGATTTTACTCTAGACTCTTCCTAGTTCCAAGAAAGGACAACGCATGGAGACCCATTCTGGATCTTTCAATTCTGAACACCTATCTGCAAGTACCAAAATTCAAGATGCTAACACTACAGCAGCTTCTTCCCATGCTGGGCAAGAATGCTTGGCTAGTCACTTTGGACCTCAAGGAGGCATACCTGCATGTCCCTATCAGACAAAATTGCAGAAGATACCTCCGCTTCATTGCAGGTTCAACGCATTATCGATTCTCTGCACTGCCCTTTGGCTTATCTACTGCGCCCAGGGACTTCACAAAATGCCTGGCACCAGTAATTGCATACTGCAGACAAAGAGGAATTCAAATATACCCATACCTGGACGACTGTCTTATTCAAGCAGAAAGCAAGGACATTCTTTTACAGCATCTGGCATTTGTCAAACACCTTCTAAGTTGCCTAGGGTACACAGTAAACGAAAAGAAATCAAAACTAGTGCCCTCACAAAACATAACATTCCTGGGTGCCAGCTTGAATACAACAGCCCAGATGGCTTATCTAACGCCAGGCAAACAACAACAGCTGTTTCAATATTTCAAAATAATGGCAACAAAGACCCAACTCCCTGCAAAAAAATTCTGCAGGCCTTGGGATTCATGGCATCTTGCATACTACTAATACCATTTGCAAAACTGCATATGAGGAAATTACAATGGTACCTGAAAAGTGTATGGACTCGGCACAGCCACAGCTTGGAAACAATGATTCCACTCATTCCCTGCCTTCAACAGGAGTTTCTGTGGTGGGCACAGGCATGTCACCTCAACAAGGGTCAGCCTTTCACCTTACCCACAGCCAGGCAAACTATGACAACAGATGCATCGGACTATGCCTGGGGAGCACACATGGCAGGACAGTGCATTCAGGGCAAATGGACTACAGATCAGAGACACCTGCATATCAATCAAAAAGAAATGCTAGCAGTGCAGAATGCCCTAACAGCTTTCAAGGACCTTCTACACCCAGGACAACTACACAGTTATGTGGTACATAAACTAGCAAGGGGGCACACATTCCTACCCTCTATGCAGGCAAACAATGACTTTGTGGAACACTGCACTGTCTTACCAGGTTCAATTACAAGCACAATTCCTGCCAGGAAAGAAAAACACATTGGCAGACGACCTAAGCAGAAACATCATGGATCCACACGAATGGAAACTAGATCCACAAGTATTTGCAATGATAGCTCAAAAATGGGGACGCCCAGACATAGATCTGTTTGCAAGCCCCCACAACCACCAACTTCAAAAATTTTGCACAAGGACCTTCCATCCACTAACTTGGAAAGTGGACGTTCTCTCA
Source organism: Protopterus annectens (assembly GCF_019279795.1). NCBI lineage: Eukaryota > Metazoa > Chordata > Ceratodontiformes > Protopteridae > Protopterus > Protopterus annectens. The sequence goes on along the minus strand of NC_056732.1, from coordinate 1,037,923,173 downwards.
TTCAGTTGGAAAACATTAACAGTGTATGCCTTCCCTCCACTGCCTCTACTAGCAAAGGTACTGCTGAAAGTCAGATTAGAGAGGCCACAAATGATTCTCGTTGCACCAGACTGGCCATGCCAGCATTGGTATCCAATTTTAAAGAACATGGCCCAGGGCCCACCATGGATTTTGCCACAAATTCCTCACCTAGCGAGACAATCTGATTCTACACAGCCAGCTCAAGACTTTAAACCTGGCTGCATGGCAAATTACCTAAACAACCAGCCAACACCTTTATCCAAAGCTGTTATGGATGTCATTCTGGAGGCCAGGAGGCCCAGCACCAGGAAAACCTATTCAGACAAATGGAAAAGATTTTGCTCCTGGAACCAGGCTAAAGGCCTAAATCCCCTGGAGCCGAACATTCCTCAAATTCTACAATATTTAACGGAGATGTTACACAAAGGACTTTCCTTTTCACCTATTAAGATCCACGCCTCGGCAATTTCAGCTCATTACAGCACAGATCCTCCTTTATTTTCACATCCACTCCTAAGACAGTACCTCAGAGGGGCTAAGAACTTAAGACCGCCAAGGAGAGCTCCAACACCTACTTGGGATCTCAACTTTGTCCTGGAAAAGCTTACACTGCCGCCGTTTGAACCAGCTTTTTCAACTGATTTAACATTTCTTTCATGGAAAACTGCCCTACTACTAGCAATAACCTCAGCTAGAAGAGTCTCAGAGCTACAGGCACTAATGGCAGTGGAACCTTTCCTCATTTTTCATCAAGACAAAGTTTCTCTATGAACTAATCCTTCCTTTTTGCCAAAGGTGGTATCCAGTGTGGCCCTAAACCAAACCATTCACTTGCCCACCTTCTTCCCAAATCCCCAGAACAAAGGAGAAAGACTCCTGCACTCTTTGGACATTCACAGGCAATTACGTTACTACTTGGATAAAACTAAGGCTTTCAGAAAAACTGACCAGCTCTTTGTAGCCTATGCTACAGGATCACAAGGAAAAGCAATCTCAAAACAGACCATTTCTAAATGGATAGGACATTGCATACGTTTCTGCTACACACATCGTGGGAAACCAGTACCTGCTAACATTAGGTCCCACTCCACCAGGGCTACAGTAGGTCCCACTCCACCAGGGCTACAACTACATCAGCAGCCTTTCTCAGGGGAGTGCCAACCAAGGATATTATTATTGTCTTGTCCTTAATATGCGGTACACTGTACAGCATTCTACAGTGAAACTTTATTTGAAATGTTTCAATGTGGACAGCAGAGTGGCACAGCTTTTACTTGGTTTTCCTATTCATAAAGAAATGGAAACAGGTGATCTGCTGTGGCGACCCCTAACGGGAACAGCCGAAAGAAGATGATGATGAGTGTGCCTTCTGTGCAGTCAGCAAGTCCTTCCTATATGTCTACATGGGTTTTCACTAGTGCTGTGTTTTCTTCCCCCACTACAAAGACATGATATAGATGAATTGGCTCCCTTTCAAATTGTTTGCAGGGATGTGTGCCATGTGCAAGTGAAGTGTGTACATCCTGTGATGGAGTTGGTGTCCCATCCAGGATTAGTTTCAGTACTTTTTGTCAACTAAATGCTGAGCTAGGCTGTGGCTCCCGCAGAACCTTGAATTAGAGTAAATTGATAATCATTGAATGAGAAATTGAATATTCCATTGTGATTTTAAGACCCTGGATTGTTTTTATTAACTTTAATGTGAATTTATATAATGGCATTATTACTTGTATGTTATTTACATTAAAATTTATCTTTGTTTCATCAATACGCGGACATGTATTCTGTCTCATATGTAATATAGCTGTTTTCCCTTAACTTTAACATTTGCTTGCTGTAATTCCATTTGTTTTGCAAAATAGTTGTGATAAAACATTAGAGTAAAAATGGGTCTTGAATTGGACACACACACACACACACACACACACACACACACACACACACACACACACACACACACACACACACACACACACACACACACACACACACACACACACACACACATTGCAGGACATGTGCACAGTTTAATGTAGCCATCCATCAGAAGACTACTTGCCTGGTAATTCACCTAAACAACAAGAAGAAAAACAGAATCATGGAATGCCTGTTCAGCTGATCCATCTTCTGTTCTTGCAGGTGTTCAGGATGTTAATAAAGTTCAGTGCAGCTCCATGAAGTTATGGCTTCCAAGTGTATTTTCTCCTACTGGAAAAACATCAAATTGGAAGAGAAAGCAGGATGACTGTTAAGAGAATATTTATAGGTAAACACAGAAGTATATCCTTGCATGTAGAATAAGGTTATGTACCTGCTTACCGTTATTAGACTGTCTTAGACTGGGGATGGGAAAAGTCTGCAATTGCCTATGTAATCTTACTTCTCTGTTGCTTGAGGTGACCGGTCCAAACAATGAACTGGTTCACATTGAATCAGATCTGTCTAAGATGGACTTATTTGGCATCTGTCACTTGGAAAGATTGGTGAGCGCTTACTTTTTTCATTTATTGTCACCATGTCACAATCCAAGCAGGAAACCAATGTGCAGTATCACCAAATCAAACACTGCTGTAGTCCCAAGCCTTACAATGTATCGTAAATGAATTAGGTACAGCTCCATGTCAAACATCCAAAGACCTTCTGGATTCTACCAAAAGCTGAAGCAGGCCCTTCTTTTTCTTTGATTTATTTTTTTTATTTTACATTTGTTGACCGGGATAGTCCGACTGGATATATGTCCATTTTCAGCTGAGGCCTGGGGAGAAAAGCTCCACACATTAAAACAATTACATTCACGATTAGCATGAGAAGTACAAGTACAATTGCTATTGGTCATAGCTGTATCTTAAATGATTACAGGCAATCCGGTAGAAGCAGCTAGGTAATACTTACACTATGGTTATATATGCTATAGTATAGTAGGAGTTAGTCTGGATTCTGGCAGGGGCAAAGCCAGGGAGTCATGAGATACTTTTTGAGATTTTTCTTGAGTTGGTTTAGTGATGGTTCTAGTGTTAGATCAGCTGGAAGAGAATTCCAAATTTTGCTTGGAGTTGGAAAACAAGGAGTCACCAGCAGAGTTGTTAGCTTTGAGAGTTTGGATTAGTAGCTTGTTAGAAGAGCGCAGTTGCCCGATGTTCTTGCAGGAGTAAATGATGTTTTTAAGTGCAGGGGTATTATCTGGTTGGTTGAGAATTTTGTGGGCTACTACAAGTTGACTGTACTGAAGTGAGCTAGTCAATTTTAGCCATCCTATAGATTTGAGGTTATTGCAGTGGTGAGTTCTGTAAGTGGAGCCAGTGGCAAATCTAGCAATGTGATTATAACAGCATGACTGTTTGCATAGCTCAGATTTATTTAAGTTAGTAAAAATGGAAGAGGCATAGAAAAGGGTGGAGAGAAGATGAGTGCAGGCAATGGCAGTCCTAGCTAGTGGGGTAAGGAAAGGTTTATTTCTCTATAGGGAGCCTAGTTTTCTATTAACCGTTTTAATGGTTTGATTGATATGCACATCAAATTTAAGGTTATTATCAATAGTTAACGCAATGAAACCCAACGAACCTTGGATCCTGGTGTGTAAAAGTTCTCCTTTATTAAATAGCACCAACAAAATCCGCATACAGCAATTCAACGACAAGGACTAAGCGCTTTCACCCTAGTAAGTAGGGCATCTTCAGAGTAATGAATGAACACTACCATCATCCTTATATAGCAACCATTTCACTAATTAAACCTTAATAAGGCTTACATCATTAAACTTAATTAATAGATTAACAATCAAGTTGAAGAAAAGGAAAAGAAATGAAAATAAAACTAGACTCACAGTTACTTCCCTTAATCTAATACATAAACATGAAAATATATATATATATATATATATATATATGTTATATATATATATGTATATATGTTGTACACAAGTAAATATAGGTGTAGAATGTTCAATATTAGTTAAACATCTATATTACTTTATCGTTCTATTTAATGTTAATGTATTTTAGCAGCATAAAATGTGTTATTGAAATGTCTTTAAACTATAAACTATAACATTATGGCATCCGTGAGGACAAATAAAAGATGGACATAAGATATACAAGTTATGTTGTATGTGTTTATTATTAAAATATTTCATGTTGTGAAACTCTCACAGTATCACTAAATGTAATTTATATTATAACATGTGTTTTAAAATCAATAATCATAATCAAAAATAATAATATAACAATATAACAATATCAAAATAATAATAAAATTATTACAATTATCATAATGTTAAAAAATTAAGTTAAAAAATTGTTAAAAAATTATATGTATATATATATATATATATATATATATATATATATATATATATATATATATAAACAAAATTTATGTTAAATTGTAAAAATTGTATAAATATTAATAAATATTAATAAATACAATTAAATTCATAATATAAACATTTAAAATTCACAATATAAATATTTAAAAACCTACCATAAATATTTAGAAAATTAAATATATATATAATATAAATAGTAACATAATAATCTAATATAGTTAACCATTAAATTAAATGTGTATGTATAAATAGTAACATAGTAATTTAATATAGTTAACCATATAAATAAATACAATTAACATTATAAAAATTTATGGTGCGATGATGTCGAAAAGCACTATTAAATATTAAATACTAATTATCAATTATCAAATTATTAAATATTAGTTATTAAATAAACATTAAATAATTAAACATTTAAATAAACTGCGATCTAAGCTTTAATATGCTAGATATAGAAATTTGTTCATTAATGCCAGGCAACGTTGTGGCATTTAGTCTAAGTTGCCACAAACATTCCTTTGCTTCTAATATCATTTTTTCATCACCACCATTATTTTCTTTGTTATATGTTCTATCAATAATAAAAAATATAAATCTTTTAAAGTTACAACAATTGATACTGTGGTTATATAGAGCACTAGTTGTTTTATGTTTTTTTATATCACGTAAATGTTCACTAATGCGTGTTTTAAGTTTTCTAATAGTTTTTCCTACATAAAACGCATGACAGGCAGTACAGGATGCTACATAGACCACCATTTTTGAATTACAGTTGCATAGCCCTTGACATCTAATAGTCTTAACATAATTGTAAATATAGAGGTAGGGACCATCATTAATAAATCTACAAACATGACATGCTCCACATTTATTCATTTTAGAATTTTTATACACATCATAATTACTATGCTGTTCAAATAGATTTTTTAAGTTTCTACCTCTACTAAAAGTTATTTTAGGTGTATTTCCTATTATGTCCCTAAATTCATGATTTATTTCAAAGACACTAGTCCAGGCTTCATGTATAGCATTAACTATTTGTTGAGAACAATTATTAAATGGTAAGATAAAAGTGTCATGTCTTGAAGTAGGTAATTTCATGATTGTATTATTGTCAGAGGCCAAGGAGATAATTGGTTTGTATAGTGTACTCCTTTTAGTTAAAATTTCTCTACTCATCTCTTGAACAAAATCAACAGGATATCCTCTAGCCAAAAACATATTTATAATTTTCTCCAATTCATTTTCAAAAACTACTTCATTACTGACAATTCTTGACAATCGAACCATTTGTCCTTTAACTAAATTCTTTTTTTGGTGCATAGGATGACAACTGTCAAAATGTAAAAAAGAATTTGAATAGGTTTTCTTCCTGTAAATACCTGAATCAAACTTATTATTATCCAAACAGAGCGTAATGTCTAAAAAATTGACATTATTAACAAACACATGACTGGTAAATTTTAGAAAACTCGTAGTTTTACCCAAAAAAGTAACAAATGCATTGAATTCATCTTCAGATCCTTTCCAAAAAATAAGGATATCATCTAAAAAGCGTAGGTATAACAAAACTTTGTTCCAATATGTACTTGTAGTAACATATTCAGACTCCCAATAGGCTAGAACCAAATTGGCATAAATAGGGGCACACCTGGCCCCCATAGCTACCCCCTTGATTTGTCTAAAAAAATTTTTGTTGAACAAAAAATTGTTCTCCAAAACCAATTCTAACATCTCAGTAAGTAATCGGTTTTCAGGACTGTTATGTTTACTATATTTGTTTAAGCATGCTTCAAACATCTCCAAACCTTGATCATGAGGAATAACTGTAAATAAATTGATGATGTCCACAGTAGCCATTAAAAATTTGGTTCTAAAATCAAAAGTATTCATGAATTGTCTAATGATATCAAGACAATGCCATGAATCTTTTATAATATGTGGTATGGAATTCAAAATAGGTTTACATTTGAAATCAATATAGGCGGCCAATGGTTCTGTCTTTGATCCTTTGGCTGACACTGTAGGTCTAAACGGAGGATGGTTCATGTTTTTATGAATCTTGGGGATCCCAAATATAGAGGGAGTAATTGGGAATTCAACTGAAATAAAGTTGTAAGTTTGTTGATCTATTCTCCCATCCATCAAGAATTCATAAAACAGCCAATCAATCTTAGTGTATGCTTGATTGATCTCATTTCTACTAACTTTTTGATATGTTTCATTATCTTCCAACATGGTGGACATCCTATTGTTATAATCAGAATTAAGCATAATGACTACTCCCCCACCTTTGTCCGGTTTCATGATTCGATATTTGTCTGAAACAGTAAGTTCTTTAAGACAAAACTTCTCTGATGGTGTCAAATTACTCTTATTAACATTATTATATTTTACAATTCTTCTCATTTGTGATTCACATAACTTTTCAAAGATCTGAATCAAACAATTTTGTGGGGGTATGAAAGTACTATGGCATTTAAGACTCAAATGTCTGGAGCTTTGCAATGGATCTCCTGTATTGTGAAAAAATAATTTTAAATTTAAAAGTCTAGTATACATTTTTAAATTTGTCAATACTTTACCTACATCTAGTTTGAATGTAGGTACAAAGGTGAAGCCTTTACTTAATAATTGTAAATATTTACTATCAATAGTTACCCCAGGAGTTTAGTATGGTTATCTGGGGGGAATAAGTTCCATTATTAGAGGAAATTGTAAAGGAGAATGGTGTAGACCTGCGTGTGGGGGAGAAGAGAAGTAGTTTAGTTTTGTTTTGGGTTTAGGAGCAAGTGACTGTGTGAAAGCCAGTTCTCAACTGTGTTCAATGTTTTCTAGGATAGCGTATGCAGGTCAGATGGGGTAGAGGCTGTGCAGATCAAGGTGGAGTCGTCTGCATATTGTATACATGTAGCGCCTGGAATGGTGGAGTGTAGGTCATTAATAAAGATGGAAAAGAGAAGAGGTGCAAAGATAGAGCCCTGTGGAACTCCAAAGGTAAGGGGTAGTAGAGTAGATAGATTACCCTCCCATATGACAGCCTGTTGTCTGTCATTCAGATAGGATTGGAACCACTGAATGGACTGGTTATCCAGGGAGATCGACTTCAAAGTAGCGGTAAGTAGTTGGTGGTTGGCCATGTCAAAAGCTTTGGATAGGTCGAGGAATAGGGCCGAGGATAATTTATTATTATTATTACGGTTATGGTTTATGACATTGGAAAAGGAGATGAGGGCAGAGTAGGTACTATGGTGAGGCCTAAAGCCATGCTGTGAGCTAGCTAGCAGATTATTATGTAGGACATGGTGCAAGAGTTGTTTGTGAATACATTTCTTCATTATTTTGGCCAGTGGTGAAAGTATGGCAGTGGGTCTGTAATTTGATAGTTCTGTAGAATTACCACCTTTATGGAGTAGTGATGACATATGAGGTTTTCCAGATGGAGGTGATGGAGGCTTCTGCTATGGTTCTATTGATCAAGATTGAGACTGAGTAAGCTAAGGCGTCTGCGGCTTTTTGCAGGTACTCTGCAGGTAGTTGATCTGCAGATAGGGTGGTTGGTTTTAGTTTTTTGAGTAGGAATGAATAATTGAGATGCAGACTGGTTGGAGACTTAAGGGGAGGTGGGTAGCGGGTGGGGTTATGATGGAGTTAGTACTTGTGGGTGTTAGCTGGATAGCAAGAGACTGGACAGTCTCTGTAAAGAAGCTATTAAAAGTGTTGGCGATCTCATCAGGAGATTTATGAGTAGAGGTAGAAGGGATAGGAGTGGTGGATTGTCCTGGACGGAAGAGTTTATACCTGCCCAAAACTTTTGAGGTTTATTTTGATGTCTTTGTTGAAGATGAGGGTAGTAGTTTGTTTGTCTAGCAGAATGGATTTTTTTGTGTCATTATGAATCTGCCGATATCATAGATGGTCTAGAGGGGCTTTGGTGTCACACCAGGTAACCCATATTTTATTTCTAAGTTTAATCTTTGCTTTGGTATCCTTCGTAAGCCAAGGTGCAGTTTTAGCTGTAGTTCTAATTGTTCATGCGGGGGCATGCGAGTCGAGTATGGCAAGAAATTTGGTATTAAAGAATATTACTGCTTCATCAAGTGGCAGCCTTTTTAGGATAGACCAGTTACAAGCTTTTAGTTCATTTTGGAAGTTGGTGGGATTGAAGCATTTATTATTTTAAAGGTTTTATGAATAGGCTGGTGAGGATCCTCAGTTTTATGCCTAGTGATATAGGTTAGAGAGTGATCACTGAGGTCATCAGGGAGGGTACCACCCTTATACTTATGGGGATGACTATTGATAAGTATCCAATCTAGGATGCTTTCTTTTTTCTTGGGTTTACTGATCCTGGTGGAGGAGTATATAATTTGTATAAACCCATATAGATTTATATGGTTGGAAGTGGAGTCTGAGCATGAGTTCCACTCTATATTGAAATGTCCAAGAACAATTGTTTCCTGAGGGTAGTTGGTGGTTAGCCAGTGTAGTATATCTTCTAGGGTGTTATTGTTATTGTCTGAGGGAGTATAGATACAGACAATAATTATATTTTTGTTTTTATTAATTTGTAGATTGGTGGGAAGAATTTCTGCGTTATCAAAGATGGGTGGTGGAAAGGGTAGTCTAATAACTTTTAATGTGTTTTTATAAAGTACAGCTACCCCACCTCCTTTTCTAGTGCACCGGTCAGTTTTTATGTTGTATCCTGGTGGTAGAACCTCATTGTCTTTAGTTGTAGGCTTTAGCCAGGTTTCTGTGAGAATATCTGGGGAATGGACGTCTAAGAGGGCATGTAGATTGTGGACTTTGTTGTTTATACTTTGTATGTTTAGGGGAAAGGCTAGGAGTGAACTATCGGACCTGGTTAGTGGTTTAGTGCTTCTGAGGTTAGAAGCTTGGGAGTCATTCTATGCAGCAGTGGTAGGGACAGGGTTTAGGTGAATGTCTCAGTTGATTAACAAGTTATAGTGTAGGCTGACTAAAAGTTTTAGAAGTTTATTTATTAGTTTTTGATATTGTTTGACTCTGGGGTGAAAATATTTGAGTCTACTGTGGCAATCGGATACAGGAGAAGAGGAGTCTGATAGTAGGGGAATGGTTATATGATGTCCTGGATACGAGAGTTTAGGTGTGGAGGTTTGACATTTTGGGTAGTGGAATCCTAGATAGTGTTGATTTTCATAAGTGGTATGGAGGTATAGAGTGAGTATTAGAGGTAATAGGCAAGGGAGCAGTGGCTTTGTTAGTAAGACTTTTTGTGAGTAGGTGATACATTTTCATGGTTTATAGTTTGAAGAAGGTAATTTAAGGAGAGAAGGGGAAGACTGGGTTTAGGAGGGGAGTGGCCTTTAATGATGTGTGATATGGTGGTTGGATGTTAAGAAAAGGGGAGTAACCCTAATAGTATAAATTTAGCAATACTGGGGTCAGGTGGGGTGCGAAGCGAGGGCAAGTGTAGCTGGGCTAAACCAGCCCACAAGATAGCTAGAGCCTTGGGTTGTAAGGTAAGAGGTTTTGCTTACACTGTAACAGTTTT